>NC_047106.1:142994781-143103485 GCF_902500255.1 Thalassophryne amazonica
TGTAGGCAGGGTGTGACACACAGTAATATCCCATGATGTTTTGGCCGGTTTATATTCTTGTTTCTTTTGCGTACACTGTATGGGGTGTTTTGACTTGGCCATCCCTGCCTGCCAATTACTTATGTATTGTGCTGTTGAGCCTTTAGCGATACAAAATGGGTGGAAGGGTTGTCCCCCTTCTGTACTTAAGGGCACAGGACAAAATTTACTGTCGGCTGCATACCTTTCGTCACCTACTGCCATTTTCATAACGCATTACGGATAGCACTCTGCTTGGTCTGAGTTATGTTGGGGACTCCTATAACAGTTGTTGATATCAGGTAGGGGTTTAGCCTGAGGTATCACATTTTTCCGGTGACAGGCTATGCAAGGCTTTTCACTGATCTGTCTAGCTGAAAATTTTAACCATTGGTAAAATAAATTAGTCTTCAAACCTTGTGTGCGGGTTAGGTCTGTACTGGGATCCCATCTCCCTAAGCGACTGCTTGTTTCTAGGATTCTAATTGTCCTCTTTTTCCTTGGTTTAATTTTTACCCATTTTGTGGCTTCATGTACTGTAACAGTTATGTCTTGCTTGGTTTCCCTGCATCCTTTTTTATCACAAATTACCTCTATGTTGATTGTGCCCTCCTCTTCACATTTGGTGCTAATGGCTTCACCTAATATGTAATCCCCCAGCTGTCCCTGTAGTCCTATGTTCTTATAGGCTTTTTATTTAATGTATACCAAATTATATGTTTTTCCTGTTGTTAGAGTGCCTTGTTTAGTTGCTATTGCGGCCATAGCCACAGCACAGTCAGTTGTATGTTTTGGACGTCTGTCTTCGCCCATACTAACCACCAGTAGTACGGCCAATCCCTTGAGTAGTTCCCTGATCATTGTTCTGGTGTTGGTTGAGGTGTGCCACTAGATGTGCTACTGAATGGACTTTCACTAGGTGAGCTATCACTAGGTGTGTCTGTGCTTCCTCTGGCTTGTTGTTCCTGCGGTTCTAATGTGGTTAAGTCCGCTGAGTTAATGTCTGAGTCTGTCTCCTGTGGCCTGTCTGTCTGTCGGTCTACATCTCCTGTTGTTTCTGAAATGTCACTAACTGGGTCTCTCTCTAGCTCTGAGTCTGCATCTGAGTCTGTTGCTGCTCTGTCTGGCAGGGATCCACTACTCTCTGAAGGCGAACGTCGTCTTTGTTCGATCAGTCTCTGTGAGCGCCTTGGCTGGTGTTCGCCTGGCTGCAGGGAGGCGTGGCCTTCCCTCGGTGCTGTTTCTGGCTGCAGGGAGGCGTGGCCTTCCCTCGGTGCTGCTGTAGGGTCTCTGGCTTCTCTCGCTTCCCCCCTTGGCCCGGCGGAACTGCCAAGACGAGCTTGCCGAGGCCGCAGGAGCGCTGGGCCACCAACCCTACAGCTGTGGTTTAAGTGGAACCAAGTGTCCTTACCGTCTACTTTGACTGCTGTTCGCGAGGCAAGAATCACTTTAAAAGGACCTTCTCGGCAGGGCTCGTCCCACTTCTTCTTGAACACCTTAACGTAAACCAGATCTCCAGGCTGGATGGTCTGATTCTCGGGTGGATCTCCGCTTCTCTGTCTTCTGTGGCCCCTTTGACCTGCAAAAAGATAGTTTTGTGTATTTGGGTTAATTGTCTCAGATAATTATGCCATTCATCTTGTAGCTGTTCCAATGATGGTCCCTCATAGAGTCCTCTCAGGTATCGAATAGGCATCGGTCGATCTGTGAGAGCTTCAAATGGTGTTAGATGGGTTAGTCGGTTAGTTTGTGAGTGCATTGACAAGAGGGCAAGCGGTATCGAATCCAGCCAAGTTAGTTTGCCGTTGCTGTCTGCTATGATCTTTGCTAGTTTGCTTTTTAGGATGCCATTAGCCCGTTCCACCGCCCCATTTGATTGGGCATGATAAACACACCCAAATTTTTGCTTGATGCCCAATTGTTTGAATGTTTCTTGTGTGACCTTTGCTACAAAGGCCCTACCGTTGTCAGATGAGATAGTATCTGGAATGCCAAATCTTGGGAAGATGTCTCGACACAAGAACTTGGCTACCGTTTTATGGTCTTGATTTGGGGAGGCTACTGCCTCGATCCATCGGCTGAATCTGCATATCACTACCAGAACATATCTCATTTGTTTGACTCGATTGTCGGCTCCCATGTCTATGAAATCCATCATGAGATGTCTAAATGGTCCATCAGGGACCGGAATGTGGGCTAGAGGTGCTGTGAATGACTTTCTGACATTGTACTGCACACACACCTCACATTCATTCAACAAACGGTCCACCGTGGCTGCCATATATGGTGACCACCAGACAGCTTTTAATTTGTTCATAATTTGGGCTCGCGAACAATGATCTGGTCCGTGGGCCCAAATGATCGCATGTCGTAATAGATTGGTGGGTAACACAAAATGTCCATGACTACTGCGCCACAGCTGGACCTTGGCTACGCGTCTCAATGGCGCCTCGTTTAGGCCACATACGCTTTTCCTCTAAACTGGCTCTACTCTGAGCTACTGTCAGTGCCTCAAGTGAAACCAGTGGGGCACAATCTTGGATGGTTAATAGGGGAAACATATTTTCCCCTTGTGCTCCTTTTCGTGCTGCATCATCTGCCAGGTTGTTACCTTGAGCTATAATGTTTTTATTCTTTTTATGACCTGCACATTTAACGATGGCTACTGCAGATGGTAGTTGGAGGGCTTGTAATAGTTGGGAAATTGCCTCTCCATGTGTGACAGGGGTGCCATCCGCCCTCAAGAACCCCCTCTGTCTCCAAATGTTTGCATGTACATGACATACGCCGTAAGCGTAAACCAAGTCTGTGTAGATGTTAACACGTTGATCTTTAGCTATCTGGCAGGCCACAGTTAAGGCTTTGATTTCTGCCAGTTGGGCTGAACAAGGCTGATCAACTCCCTGGGACTCCAACAACTCAAAGGTCTCACCATCAGTGTTTAGTTTAACAACACCCATGCCCGCATGTCCACAAACAGGGTTAGATCTGTATCTATGACGTGATTATACAAATCTTCCCTGGCTCTCAAGAATTTCTCTGTTTCTGCCACACAGTTATGTGGAGTGCCATCTAACGGTGTGGTGAATTTGGTGGCGGGGTTCACTGTGTGACAACGTTGTATGGTTATCTCGGGAGCAGATAACACGCCTTCGTACCCGGTGCGTCTAGCTTGTGTTAGGACGAAACGTTGGCTGGTCAACAGGGCATGTAGTTGGTGCGATGTGTACAATGTTACTGCATGTCCCATGATTATGGATGACACTTTTTGAAATGCGAAGGTAGCTGCTGCTAGACCCTGATAGCATGGTGGTAGTCCCGTTTCAATGTTGTCAAGCTTTGTACTGTAATAGGCCAATGGTTGTTTTCCTTTGTTTGTATCTTGCATTAATACAGCGCAGGCATAACCAGCTTTTTCAGTAACATACAAATGGAAAGGTTTTCCATAATCAGGGTTGCCTAACACTGGAGCAGTTTGCATGTCTATCTTTAGGGCCTCAAAAGCTCCAGTTTCCTCATCTGTCCAGATAAGGAGGGCTGCATTGTTTGTTTGACCCGCAGCTCTGATCATAGCACGCAAAGGTGCGGTTTTTATAGCATAGTCACAAATCCACGGCCGACTGTAACCTGCCATCCCAAGGAATGAAAGCATTTGTCCCACTGTTTGTGGTTTGGGAGCCTTGATACAATACAGTTAATTAATCTTTTTCACATTGTTCTTGGGTCTCTGATGCAATGAGGAGATCATCCATATATTGCACCAATGTACTGGGTATGTCAAGGTGTTGTAAATCTTCAGCCAGGACTTTGTTAAAGATAGCTGGGGACAGGTTCAGTCCCTGAGGCAGACGTGTATACGTTAGTTGTTGTCCCAGAAATGTGAATGCAAACAAATGATGTGAATCTGGGTGCACGGGTACACTGAAATAGGCTGAGCACAAATTGATTACTGTGTACCATTCTGGTCCAGCAGGGATGCTTGATAGTATAGTATGTGGATCAGGAACCACAGGTGCATCCATCTCTACTATTGCATTGATAGGACGCAGATCATGTACCAGCCGGTACTCTTTGGTATTGTTTTTAGGGATAGGATAGATGGGAGTATTGCACGGGCTCGTAGTTTTTACTAAAACTCCTGCTGCCGTTAGTCCCTTGATTACTGGTTTTATGCCCTCAATAGCCTGAGGTTTTAATGGATACTGTCTTTGGTGAGGCAGTTTTGCTCCTGGTTTTACTTTTATTTGTACTGGTAGGGCTGTTTTTACCAGTCCTACATCTGTTTTACTTTTGGACCACACCACTGGTGGTATTTGCTCTAACAGTTTCTCTTGTTGGGCCGATAACACCATCTGTGTCTCTGGTCTAGGATTGAGCTCCACTTTTTGAGCTATAGCCTCATCATTTACTTTTAGATCAATTTGTATAAACTGCTTGTCTTTTGAACGGTATACCTGTTGATTTTATATGTTTTGCCATTCTCCTATTTTCTATAGCTGTCTTTACCATTGGGCCTAGATCATGAGATTCGTACTTATCTGAAACTAAAAGGGTCACATGAGGCACGGCATTTGGCACTTGGTACCATTGCTGTTCAGCTGAAATCAGCTTGACAGAGGCTGCGGCCCCTTGCGGGCCTAAATAAATTTCTGTGGTGGTTATGTGAAACAGCGGTTGATTCATCAATGTGTCCCAGCAGCATGCATAGTCAGTTTGTTCTTGTTTGGCATCGAACATCAGGGTGACATGCAGAGGTAAATTGGGTGGATGTACTGCTGCATAGTGTTGTTCTGCCCAGGGCTTCCACTTTTCCCACTCCAGTTGGAGATTTGAGTTTTCTGGTTGTAACTTCAGCCAGTACACCATGGGTTGTACGGTTTGGACCTTATCTTCCATGTCCATAAGAACCATAATGTTGGTGAGTGCTTCGTCAGGAAAGTGTATTTGCAGTCCTTGATGGGTACACACTATCTTGGTTTGTAGTTTGCATAGAATGTCTCTTCCCAACAAGTTCACAGGTGTATCTCGTGAGTATAACAGGGGTGTTTCAATTGTTTTTCCTGCAACCGTCACAGGAAGTGGGCATGTAAAAGGTATTATTTGGGTTTTCCCAAAGAAGCCGACGGTCTTAATTACAGACCCAGAGAGGGGGAGATGAGCACCCATTTTACCTATGTAAGAGTATGTTGCCCCTGTATCCACCATAAAAGGGAAATCTCTGTTTTGAATATTAACGGTGACGGTTGGCTCCTCCTTTGGTATCGCAGAAATAGCCAATGCCATAGTTTCCCCCTCCGGCTTCTCTAGGCCCCCCTATTGCCAGTAGGCGGAGGGTCCGACCCAAGGTCGGGCTGGACAGTCTCTTATTCGATATCCGGGTTGTCCACAGCTCCAACACTCATTGGGAGGTTGATCCCCTGCTGGGGGTGTTGGTCCTGTAGGTGGTCCCGCTTGACTGTTCCTGGGAGCCAAGTTTTGGAATCTGTTTCCAAATGGATTTTGGCGAGGTCTTCTTTGCCACCCTCCTCTTGGACCCTGGAAGTTCCGTGGTTCTCCTCTCCACCCATGATTGTAGGTGGGCCCATTTCCGGGTGTGCCGGTGTTATGGTAGTGATGGTGATGCTCCACTGGTGCTGAGGCTCCCCCTGCGGGAGCGTTGTTTCCATTGGGTCCAGCTGCTCCTTGGGGGCTCTGTGTGGTTGTTACCACAGGTGCCTGTATGGTGGCAGCAGTGTTTGTTGTAGTGCCGGTGCCCGCCGGTTCGGAAGGAGTTGGACGGGAGTCAGAAACGGGCCATCACAGGAGCTTGGGTCTTTGTTTTTTTCTTTCTTTGCTTTGGTCAGTTCTCCCAGTTGCATCTGCACCAGTTTTTGCGTCAGGGATTTGGTTGCATCTTCTTCTTTTTGTTTTTCTTTGTTGTAGATTTCGAGGTGGTGACAAATATGTTCAGAATATAAGGCCCAGTTCATTTTTGATAGTCCCACTACTCCATCTAGGGCTTTCTGAACAGCTTCAGGTAGAGCTTTTTTTACATTTCTTTGGGCACTCCTCGGGTTTCCACTCCTCATCATCCAACTTAGAGGGCTCCAAGACCTCAAGGTATTTTCTTCTCAGTTCCTCCCACATAGTGTTCCTATAGTGGTTAAAGGGGACTTCATCGTATTGATTAGTGCCCATCATCTGTGCTAGTCTGACCCTTTCTGCTAGTTATTCAGTGTCATGCTTCCCCATTACATGCATCAGCAAGGCTTTTATGTCACCTAAAGACAAGGTTACCCCTGCAGTGCCTTCCTCTAGAGCGGTTATCCATCTCCCAGCTCCTTGGGTGACGTCTGGCAGTCTGTTGGCCAGCTCCACCATGTCTGTCCAACTCCATGGGGTGTACACATTATGACCCTTTCTGACTACCAGTGGGCACATAGAGTCTTCTTCTACCTCCTCTCCGGGGGCTCCATAATTTCTGCCGGATCGAGTGTGACTGGCGGACCCCAGGCGGCCCAGCAAGTCCGTTATGTCCTGTTCCAGGGCCGTTACTTCTTTGGCTGCATGTTGTTGTTTTTGCCTGAGTCGGGCCTCTCTTGCACTCTCAATGGTGACCTCACCAGAAATCCTCCGGGTGGGTGGCTCTTTGATGTGGTTCCCTTGATTGGGTGTTGACTGCTGTAATTTCCTTCTTTCCTCGGCGTCCCTGTATTTTTGTCTTCTTTCCTCCGCTAGCCGAAGTTGCTCAGCTAGTCTTCATTATCTTTTCTGGTCAGGTCCAGTGTGTCACTGAAACTCTTGTACCACTCCTCGGAGTCCTTATGGCCTGAAAGTATCCAGTCAGCTGACTTATGATGGGAGGGGATGGTTTTCAGTTGGCCTCTGGATGTAGGTGGAGGTTTTGGCTCTCTCTCTTCTTCCTCATCCAACTCAATTTCACTGTCATATGTTGTCCCCTCTACTGGCCGTGGTGGGATGCCGCTCCTTCCTGGACTCGGAGGCCTCATGGAATCCATTTGACAGGTTAAGGGACTGTCTCCTTGTGGCTGTCGGGCCTTTAGTGTCAATGTGAATTTGCCCTCTACATCCATGCCCTGGTCCTCTTCAAGAGTGCCTAGTACAAATTGTCCAGCTGTTTTCCCCATATCATGACGTTTATATGGGGGTGGCTCTGCTTCCCAGCTCGGTTCACTGGCTTTGGTCTCTTTGGATTTTTCCTCTGCCACCTTCTCTTTTCTCTGCTGTAGCTTTTGTGCCTCCTGCTTGAACAGGGCCAAAACTTCTTTTTCTTCAGCTCGTTTTTTTGTTATTATTCGTTTTTCTGCTGATCTTTAATTTCTTTTTTCTGTATTCCTACAGCAACTGTTTCGCACATAACTGGATCAAATGATCCCTCCAATGGCCATTGCCTGTCCCCATGTGACCTCTTATGCCACTTTCTCATACATCGGTTGGCCTTAATGCGTTTTCCCGGATACTTTCTTAGTACTAAGTCTAGCGGGGTAATTCCTTGACCTTGAGCGTTACCCATATAACCCTGGCAAACACTATGTGAGGTGTTCCTATGATGTTGCGGTAGTCCCTCAGGGGCTGTCCTGATCCAGACTAATAGTTTGCCTGCTGTAACACCAGTTTTGTATTTTAAATTCTTAAATGGATTAAATTTCCATCTGTATTTTCTGTCTTCTTTTTCTTTAACCAAATATGCAAATTTACCTGTTTCCCACTGAACCTTCCTTGGGACCACAGTCAGAGTCAACCTAGGGAATAATTCTTCACCTGGATCGGTTGGTAGTGTTATTAAGTGATTTAATGGTATACTAATTTCTTTATTAGGATCAGCACAAAGCAGTTCCAACCATGGGGCTAAGCCTTGATGCCACAGTCATCTTATCAGCAGCTCCCAATTAATTAGAGGGAATTGTTCTTTCTTTTGTTTTAAGGTGACTATTCTAGTTATTTGCCATAATTTCTGATTAATCTGTTGTTTGTCCTGCCAATGCTCCGCACCTGTATTATCATAATAGGTCCTCTCCAGCCAAAAATGTGTCCTAATTCCCTGTGTTTATATATCTCCATCAGTTGAGTAATGTTCAGGGAGTATTGTTTCATCGTCACTTAAGTCTTCCATCAATGACTGTCCCAGGCATTGATCAGTCTGTCAGCCTTTTACTATATTCTCTTTTATTTTAACTCTTTAATTTGTAACCAATTTCATTTTTCTAATCCTCTTACAATTTTAGTTCTTTAGTTTTAACCAATTCTATTTATTTTAATTATTTTATCAGTATTACTAAACACCTCCTAATGTCTTTGCACTCCCGACTTTCTTTTCCTTTCTAATATCTAACTTTCTGCTTCTCCCGTCTTTTTCTGCTATGTTTGTTTATTTTTTAACACTTAGTCTTTCTTTCTTTGAAATAGTATCTGCCTTATCTCTTTTATTCACATAGCAGTCTCTTGTCTCCTCTTTTCTCCACTGCCCCCTATTTCTCACTCTCCTCTTTGCCTGTTATGCACATCCAGTCCATCACGTTGGGTTTAAACGCCTCCACCTTCTTGCACACTTCACATTAATCTTGTATGTCAGCCGGTCTGCAAGCACTCCCAGCTCGCTTGCAACACCCCGCTTACTCTCGCCGCTCTCCCATGAGCTATTCACACAACAACTCCAAATCTTTTTACACAAAAATTATTAAAACAAATCCCTATATGTCTTTATCTTGACCTCTGCCACCCCTTTACTCCGTGGCTTCAAACAACTTATTTAGTCACTTATAACACCAATGCATTATGTCTATCTCTTCTTCACTTAGACAACACTCAGTCGCTGTCAGCATCTAATATATTATCTTCTTTGACCAGCTCTCTCCCGAGCTTACAATATTTATCTTTTACTCTGTCTTAACGCGCTCCGCGAGCGTATGCTGTGCTTCTCTGCACTTATTCTCTTTTCCTCATTAATTACAGTATTTCTATCGCGCTCCACGAGCATATGCTGTGCCTGTCTGCACTTTTCTTCTCACTTATTTATGTCTTCTGTGCTCTACAAGCATATATTGTGCCTCACTGCACTATTTTTTTCTGCTTCAGTCTCTTTTTTCTATAAATATATTACCTTTAACTTCTCTTTTTACTTATTCTCAGCATGTACTGCTACCCAAATTAACTCCTCTAAAAACACAGCGCATGCTATCAGCCAACATGTTATTGATAAATTTAACATCAATTGCGCCCAAGCATCCAAATTAGTCTTCATGCACTCCTTCCGCACCAGAGTTCATTCCTAACATTCCACTCAGACACTCTCTTCCCCGGGGACACTCATTCACTCTCTGAGCATTCTGTCTACAAGGCCTGAGAATTTTTCAATTTTATCTTCTTTTTTGGTCTCTTGTCAGTTCTCTATTCCAGGTTCTTTTGGGTAAGAGGCAATTACAAAAACTTCACCTGTGACTTGGGCGGAATCCAGACTCAATCCTCCAGAACATGCAGATTTTATAAAAAGGTTTCTGCTTACCTTTTAGTCGTGATCACTTTTATTTACGTTCTGGAAGGTTGATCTGGGCCGTCCCAGGTCGCCGTGACGCCTCTGGTCCCTCCTGGCTGGTTCGCCAATTTATGTAGTGGTCCCTCTCTCTGTTCGTCTCAGAATGCCTTCTTGGATAACACCAAAATGATTGCAGTTGGTTTGCAAGAGAAGGACACAACACTTAGAAAAATTAAGCCTTGGACAGGATAAAATGCACAGAGTTTAAAGTTTATTCAAGCGTTCAAAACAGAAAGCTTGTACAAACTGAGTCCTGTAGAAAGACTGAATATGTTCCAACCACGCTCATCTTTTATAGGAAACCCGCGGGCATCACTCCTTCAATATTTTTATTTCATTACCCAAACATGGTTTTCTAATGGAAGCGACCTATATGACAGATTCTTCCATTATGTTCGACAGATTAACAACCGATTTTTTTTTTTTTTTTTTTTTTTTTTAACATCACTCTCTGCCAGCTGCACCTGGCCTGAGGGCTCATTACTGCTTGGGCGTCAGCCAGCTCTGCTACCAGGTTGGAAAGTACCTGACAGTCTGAGTGACTAATGGGGCACTCATTAGGAGGAAACCTGTTAGTTCAACCAGAGGATACACAGTTCAGATGGGGACACTTGATAGTTCAAAAAATGCCTCTACACTTTGTTGTATAGATTTACATACAGTAGCGCACCGTTATGTAGATTTACATACAGTAGTGCAGTGTTATGTAGATTTACATAGTCATGCTTTGCTGTATAGATTTACATACAATAGCGTACTGTTGTGTAGATTTACATACAGTAGTGCACTGTTATGTAGATTTACATACAGTAGTGCACTGTTATGTAGATTTACATACAGTAGCGCACTGTCATGTAGATTTACATACAGTAGCGCACCGTTATTTAGATTTACATACAGTAGTGCACTGTTATGTAGATTTACATACAGTCGTGCTTTGTTGTATAGATTTACATACAGTGGCGCACTGTTATGTAGATTTACATACAGTAGTGCACCGTTATGTAGATTTCCAAACAGTAGCGCACCGTTATGTAGATTTACATACAGTAGCGCACCGTTATGTAGATTTACATACAGTAGCGCACCGTTATGTAGATTTACATACAGTAGCGCACCGTTATGTAGATTTACATACAGTAGCGCACGGTCATGTAGATTTACATACAGTAGTGCACTGTTATGTAGATTTACATACAGTCATGCTTTGTTGTATAGATTTACATACAGTGGCACACTGTTATGTAGATTTACATACAGTAGCGCACCGTTATGTAGATTTACATACAGGAGTGCACTGTTATGTAGATTTACATACAGTAGCGCACTGTTGTGTAGATTTACATATAGTCATGCTTTGTTGTATAGATTTACATACAGTAGCGCACCGTTATGTAGATTTACATACAGTAGTGCACTGTTATGTAGATTTACATACAGTCATGCTTTGCTGTACAGATTTACATACAGTAGCGCACTGTTATGTAGATTTACATACAGTCATGCTTTGCTGTACAGATTTACATACAGTAGCGCACTGTTATGTAGATTTACATACAATAGCGTACTGTTGTGTAGATTTACATACAGTCATGCTTTGTTGTATAGTTTTACATACAGTAGCGCACCGTTATGTAGATTTACATACAGTAGCGCACCGTTATGTAGATTTACATACAGTAGTGCTTTGTTATGTAGATTTACATACAGTCATGCTTTGTTGTATAGATTTACATATAGTGGCATACTGTTATGTAGATTTACATACAGTAGTGCACCGTTATGTAGATTTACATACAGTAGCGCACTGTTATGTAGATTTACATACAGTAGCGCACTGTTATGTAGATTTACATACAGTCGTGCTTTGTTGTATAGATTTACATACAGTGGCGCACTGTTATGTAGATTTACATAGTCGTGCTTTGTTGTATAGATTTACATACAGTGGCACACTGTTATGAAGATTTACATACAGTAGTGCTTTGTTATGTAGATTTACATACAGTAGCGCTTTGTTGTGTAGATTTACATACAGTAGTACACTGTCATGTAGATTTACATAGTCGTGCTTTGTTGTATAGATTTACATACAGTGGCGCACTGTTATGTAGATTTACATACAGTAGTGCACCGTTATGTAGATTTACATACAGTAGTGCACCGTTATGTAGATTTACATACAGTCG
This sequence comes from Thalassophryne amazonica, assembly GCF_902500255.1. Taxonomy (NCBI): domain Eukaryota; kingdom Metazoa; phylum Chordata; class Actinopteri; order Batrachoidiformes; family Batrachoididae; genus Thalassophryne; species Thalassophryne amazonica. The sequence goes on from NC_047106.1 coordinate 143,006,521, forward strand.
TGCTTTGTTGTATAGATTTACATACAGTCGTGCTTTGTTGTATAGATTTACATACAGTAGCACACTGTTATGTAGATTTACATACAGTAGCACACTGTTATGTAGATTTACATACAGTCGTGCTTTGTTGTATAGATTTACATACAGTGGCACACTGTTACGTAGATTTACATACAGTCATGCTTTGTTCTATTGATTTACATACAGTGGCACACTGTTATGTAGATTTACATACAGTAGCACTTTGTTGTATAGATTTACATACAGTAGCGCTTTGTTGTATAGATTTACATACAATAGCGCACTGTTATGTAGATTTACATACAGTCATGCTTTGTTGTATAGATTTACATACAGTGGCACACTGTTACGTAGATTTACATACAGTCATGCTTTGTTGTATAGATTTACATACAGTGGCACACTGTTATGTAGATTTACATACAGTAGTGCACTGTTATGTAGATTTACATACAGTAGCGCACTGTCATGTAGATTTACATACAGTGGCACACTGTTATGTAGATTTACATACAGTAGTGCACCGTTATGTAGATTTACATACAGTCGTGCTTTGTTGTATAGATTTACATACAGTGGCGCACTGTTATGTAGATTTACATAGTCATGCTTTGTTGTATAGATTTACATACAGTGGCACACTGTTATGTAGATTTACATACAGTAGTTCACCGTTATGTAGATTTACATACAGTAGTTCACCGTTATGTAGATTTACATACAGTAGCACACTGTTATGTAGATTTACATACAGTCGTGCTTTGTTGTATAGATTTACATACAGTGGCACACTGTTACGTAGATTTACATACAGTCATGCTTTGTTCTGTAGATTTACATACAGTGGCATACTGTTATGTAGATTTACATACAGTAGCACTTTGTTGTATAGATTTACATACAGTAGCGCTTTGTTGTATAGATTTACATACAGTAGCGCTTTGTTGTATAGATTTACATACAGTAGCGCACTGTTATGTAGATTTACATACAGTAGCGCTTTGTTGTATAGATTTACATACAGTGGCACACTGTTATGTAGATTTACATACAGTCATGCTTTGTTGTATAGATTTACATACAGTAGCGCACCGTTATGTAGATTTACATACAGTAGCACACTGTTATGTAGATTTACATACAGTGGCACACTGTTACGTAGATTTACATACAGTAGCACACTGTTATGTAGATTTACATACAGTGGCGCACTGTTATGTAGATTTACATACAGTAGCACTTTGTTGTATAGATTTACATACAGTAGCGCTTTGTTGTATAGATTTACATACAGTAGCGCTTTGTTGTATAGATTTACATACAGTAGCGCTTTGTTGTATAGATTTACATACAATAGCGCACTGTTATGTAGATTTACATACAGTGGCACACTGTTATGTAGATTTACATACAGTAGTGCACCGTTATGTAGATTTACATACAGTCGTGCTTTGTTGTGTAGATTTACATACAGTGGCGCACTGTTATGTAGATTTACATAGTCGTGCTTTGTTGTATAGATTTACATACAGTGGCACACTGTTATGTAGATTTACATACAGTAGTTCACCGTTATGTAGATTTACATACAGTAGTTCACCGTTATGTAGATTTACATACAGTAGCACACTGTTATGTAGATTTACATACAGTCGTGCTTTGTTGTATAGATTTACATACAGTGGCACACTGTTACGTAGATTTACATACAGTCATGCCTTGTTCTATAGATTTACATACAGTGGCGCACTGTTATGTAGATTTACATAGTCGTGCTTTGTTGTATAGATTTACATACAGTGGCACACTGTTACGTAGATTTACATACAGTAGCACTTTGTTGTATAGATTTACATACAGTAGCGCTTTGTTGTATAGATTTACATACAGTAGCGCTTTGTTGTATAGATTTACATACAATAGCGCACTGTTATGTAGATTTACATACAGTAGCGCTTTGTTGTATAGATTTACATACAGTGGCACACTGTTACGTAGATTTACATAGTCATGCTTTGTTGTATAGATTTACATACAGTGGCGCACTGTTATGTAGATTTACATACAGTAGCACTTTGTTGTATAGATTTACATACAGTAGCGCTTTGTTGTATAGATTTACATACAGTAGCGCTTTGTTGTATAGATTTACATACAGTAGCGCTTTGTTGTATAGATTTACATAAAATAGTGCACTGTTATGTAGATTTACATACAGTCATGCCTTGTTCTATAGATTTACATACAGTGGCGCACTGTTATGTAGATTTACATACAGTCATGCTTTGTTCTATAGATTTACATACAGTGGCACACTGTTATGTAGATTTACATACAGTAGTGCACTATTATGTAGATTTACATACAGTAGCGCACTGTTATGTAGATTTACATACAGTCGTGCTTTGTTGTATAGATTTACATACAGTGGCACACTGTTACGTAGATTTACATACAGTCATGCCTTGTTCTATAGATTTACATACAGTGGCGCACTGTTATGTAGATTTACATAGTCGTGCTTTGTTGTATAGATTTACATACAGTGGCACACTGTTATGTAGATTTACATACAGTAGCACTTTGTTGTATAGATTTACATACAGTAGCGCTTTGTTGTATAGATTTACATACAGTAGCGCTTTGTTGTATAGATTTACATACAATAGCGCACTGTTATGTAGATTTACATACAGTAGCGCTTTGTTGTGTAGATTTACATACAGTGGCACACTGTTACGTAGATTTACATAGTCATGCTTTGTTGTATAGATTTACATACAGTGGCGCACTGTTATGTAGATTTACATACAGTAGCACTTTGTTGTATAGATTTACATACAGTAGCGCTTTGTTGTATAGATTTACATACAGTAGCGCTTTGTTGTATAGATTTACATACAATAGTGCACTGTTATGTAGATTTACATACAGTAGCGCTTTGTTGTATATTTTTACATACAGTGGCACACTGTTACGTAGATTTACATACAGTCATGCTTTGTTGTATAGATTTACATACAGTGGCACACTGTTATGTAGATTTACATACAGTAGTGCACCGTTATGTAGATTTACATACAGTCGTGCTTTGTTGTATAGATTTACATACAGTGGCGCACTGTTATGTAGATTTACATAGTCGTGCTTTGTTGTATAGATTTACATACAGTGGCGCACTGTTATGTAGATTTACATACAGTCATGCTTTGTTCTATAGATTTACATACAGTGGCACACTGTTATGTAGATTTACATACAGTAGTGCACTGTTATGTAGATTTACATACAGTAGTGCACTGTTATGTAGACTTACATACAGTAGTGCACTGTTATGTAGATTTACATACAGTAGTGCACTGTTATGTAGATTTACATACAGTAGTGCACTGTTATGTAGATTTACATACAGTAGCGCACTGTCATGTAGATTTACATACAGTGGCACACTGTCATGTAGATTTACATACAGTGGCACACTGTCATGTAGATTTACATACAGTGGCACACTGTTATGTAGATTTACATACAGTTATGCTTTGTACTTGTACTTGCACTTGCTTGCTTGCCTCTACTGGTGGTTGGCTCTCACTGCGGTATTGTATCACTTCCTGTTCCGGAGCACAGCGGTGTTTTTCTGTATCTGTTAGCTGTTTAATCTGCGCAGTTAGATTGATCTAGTTATCTAGATTACGATTTGTTTCCCAGTGTAATCTTTACGTGCCTTAACTAAAGCACTCCTTCTGCTGAATCACCTCTAAATTATTTACACATTATTCACTTTGCGTGTTTTTAGGAATCCGCTAGCTTAGCGTAGCTACTAGCTCTTAGCCGATTTAGCATGGCGGCTTCTCCTGTCTCTCCCGCACTTTTCTGCTCTGGGTGTGAAATGTTTAGTTATTCCTCGGCCTCCTTTAGCAGTAATGGTACTTGTAATAAGTGTAGCTTATTCGTAGCTTTGGAGGCCAGGCTGGGCGAATTGGAGACTCGGCTCCGCACCGTGGAAAATTCTACAGCTAGCCAGGCCCCTGTAGTCGGTGCGGACCAAGGTAGCTTAGCCGCCGTTAGTTCCCCCCTGGCAGATCCCGAGCAGCCGGGAAAGCAGGCTGACTGGGTGACTGTGAGGAGGAAGCGTAGCCCTAAACAGAAGCCCCGTGTACACCGCCAACCCGTTCACATTTCTAACCGTTTTTCCCCACTCGACGACACACCCGCCGAGGATCAAACTCTGGTTATTGGCGACTCTGTTTTGAGAAATGTGAAGTTAGCGACACCAGCAACCATAGTCAATTGTCTTCCGGGGGCCAGAGCAGGCGACATTGAAGGAAATTTGAAACTGCTGGTTAAGGCTAAGCGTAAATTTGGTAAGATTGTAATTCACGTCGGCAGTAATGACACCCGGTTACGCCAATCGGAGGTCACTAAAATTAACATTAAATCGGTGTGTAACTTTGCAAAAACAATGTCGGACTCTGTAGTTTTCTCTGGGCCCCTCCCCAATCAGACCGGGAGTGACATGTTTAGCCGCATGTTCTCCTTGAATTGCTGGCTGTCTGAGTGGTGTCCAAAAAATGAGGTGGGCTTCATAGATAATTGGCAAAGCTTCTGGGGAAAACCTGGTCTTGTTAGGAGAGACGGCATCCATCCCACTTTGGATGGAGCAGCTCTCATTTCTAGAAATCTGGCTAATTTTCTTAAATCCTCCAAACCGTGACTATCCAGGGTTGGGACCAGGAAGCAGAGTTGTAGTCTTACACACCTCTCTGCAGCTTCACTCCCCCTGCCATCCCCTCATTACCCCATCCCCGTAGAGACGGTGCCTGCTCCCAGACTACCAATAACCAGCAAAAATCTATTTAAGCATAAAAATTCAAAAAGAAAAAATAATATAGCACCTTCAACTGCACCACAGACTAAAACAGTTAAATGTGGTCTATTAAACATTAGGTCTCTCTCTTCTAAGTCCCTGTTGGTAAATGATATAATAATTGATCAACATATTGATTTATTCTGCCTAACAGAAACCTGGTTACAGCAGGATGAATATGTTAGTTTAAATGAGTCAACACCCCCGAGTCACACTAACTGTCAGAATGCTCGTAGCACGGGCCGGGGCGGTGGATTAGCAGCAATCTTCCATTCCAGCTTATTAATTAATCAAAAACCCAGACAGAGCTTTAATTCATTTGAAAGCTTGTCTCTTAGTCTTGTCCATCCAAATTGGAAGTCCCAAAAAACAGTTTTATTTGTTATTATCTATCGTCCACCTGGTCGTTACTGTGAGTTTCTCTGTGAATTTTCAGACCTTTTGTCTGACTTAGTGCTTAGCTCAGATAAGATAATTATAGTGGGCGATTTTAACATCCACACAGATGCTGAGAATGACAGCCTCAACACTGCATTTAATCTATTATTAGACTCTATTGGCTTTGCTCAAAAAGTAAATGAGTCCACCCACCACTTTAATCATATCTTAGATCTTGTTCTGACTTATGGTATGGAAATAGAAGACTTAACAGTATTCCCTGAAAACTCCCTTCTGTCTGATCATTTTTTAATAACATTTACATTTACTCTGATGGACTACCCAGCAGTAGGGAATAAGTTTCATTACACTAGAAGTCTTTCAGAAAGCGCTGTAACTAGGTTTAAGGATATGATTCCTTCTTTATGTTCTCTAATGCCATATAACAACACAGTGCAGAATAGCTACCTAAACTCTGTAAGGGAGATAGAGTATCTCGTCAATAGTTTTACATCCTCATTGAAGACAGCTTTGGATGCTGTAGCTCCTCTGAAAAAGAGAGCTTTAAATCAGAAGTGTCTGACTCCATGGTATAACTCTCAAACTCGTAGCTTAAAGCAGATAACCCGTAAGTTGGAGAGGAAATGGCGTCTCACTAATTTAGAAGATCTTCACTTAGCCTGGAAAAAGAGTCTGTTGCTCTATAAAAAAGCCCTCCGTAAAGCTAGGACATCTTTCTACTCATCACTAATTGAAGAAAATAAGAACAACCCCAGGTTTCTTTTCAGCACTGTAGCCAGGCTGACAAAGAGTCAGAGCTCTATTGAGCTGAGTATTCCATTAACTTTAACTAGTAATGAGTTCATGACTTTCTTTGCTAACAAAATTTTAACTATTAGAGAAAAAATTACTCATAACCATCCCAAAGACGTATCGTTATCTTTGGCTGCTTTCAGTGATGCCTGTATTTGGTTAGACTCTTTCTCTCCGATTGTTCTGTCTGAGTTATTTTCATTAGTTACTTAATCCAAACCATCAACATGTTTATTAGACCCCATTCCTACCAGGCTGCTCAAGGAAGCCCTACCATTATTTAATGCTTCGATCTTAAATATGATCAATCTATCTTTGTTAGTTGGCTATGTACCACAGGCTTTTAAGGTGGCAGTAATTAAACCATTACTTAAAAAGCCATCACTTGACCCAGCTATCTTAGCTAATTATAGGCCAATCTCCAACCTTCCTTTTCTCTCAAAAATTCTTGAAAGGGTAGTTGTAAAACAGCTAACTGATCATCTGCAGAGGAATGGTCTATTTGAAGAGTTTCAGTCAGGTTTTAGAATTCATCATAGTACAGAAACAGCATTAGTGAAGGTTACAAATGATCTTCTTATGGCCTCGGACAGTGGACTCATCTCTGTGCTTGTTCTGTTAGACCTCAGTGCTGCTTTTGATACTGTTGACCATAAAATTTTATTACAGAGATTAGAGCATGCCATAGGTATTAAAGGCACTGCGCTGCGGTGGTTTGAATCATATTTGTCTAATAGATTACAATTTGTTCATGTAAATGGGGAATCTTCTTCACAGACTAAAGTTAATTATGGAGTTCCACAAGGTTCTGTGCTAGGACCAATTTTATTCACTTTATATATGCTTCCCTTAGGCAGTATTATTAGACGGTATTGCTTAAATTTTCATTGTTACGCAGATGATACCCAGCTTTATCTATCCATGAAGCCAGACGACACACACCAATTAGCTAAACTGCAGGATTGTCTTACAGACATAAAGACATGGATGACCTCTAATTTCCTGCTTTTAAACTCAGATAAAACTGAAGTTATTGTACTTGGCCCCACAAATCTTAGAAACATGGTGTCTAACCAGATCCTTACTCTGGATGGCATTACCCTGACCTCTAGTAATACTGTGAGAAATCTTGGAGTCATTTTTGATCAGGATATGTCATTCAAAGCGCATATTAAACAAATATGTAGGACTGCTTTTTTGCATTTACGCAATATCTCTAAAATCAGAAAGGTCTTGTCTCAGAGTGATGCTGAAAAACTAATTCATGCATTTATTTCCTCTAGGCTGGACTATTGTAATTCATTATTATCAGGTTGTCCTAAAAGTTCCCTAAAAAGCCTTCAGTTAATTCAAAATGCTGCAGCTAGAGTGCTGACGGGGACTAGAAGGAGAGAGCATATCTCACCCATATTGGCCTCTCTTCATTGGCTTCCTGTTAATTCTAGAATAGAATTTAAAATTCTTCTTCTTACTTATAAGGTTTTGAATAATCAGGTCCCATCTTATCTTAGGGACCTCGTAGTACCATATCACCCCAATAGAGCGCTTCGCTCTCAGACTGCAGGCTTACTTGTAGTTCCTAGGGTTTGTAAGAGTAGAATGGGAGGCAGAGCCTTCAGCTTTCAGGCTCCTCTCCTGTGGAACCAGCTCCCAATTCAGATCAGGGAGACAGACACCCTCTCTACTTTTAAGATTAGGCTTAAAACTTTCCTTTTTGCTAAAGCTTATAGTTAGGGCTGGATCAGGTGACCCTGAACCATCCCTTAGTTATGCTGCTATAGACGTAGACTGCTGGGGGGTTCCCATGATGCACTGTTTCTTTCTCTTTTTGCTCTGTATGCACCACTCTGCATTTAATCATTAGTGATCGATCTCTGCTCCCCTCCACAGCATGTCTTTTTCCTGGTTCTCTCCCTCAGCCCCAACCAGTCCCAGCAGAAGACTGCCCCTCCCTGAGCCTGGTTCTGCTGGAGGTTTCTTCCTGTTAAAAGGGAGTTTTTCCTTCCCACTGTAGCCAAGTGCTTGCTCACAGGGGGTCGTTTTGACCGTTGGGGTTTTACATCATTATTGTATGGCCTTGCCTTACAATATAAAGCGCCTTGGGGCAACTGTTTGTTGTGATTTGGCGCTATATAAAAAAAAAAATTGATTGATTGATTGATTTACATACAGTAGTGCACCGTTATGTAGATTTACATACAGTCGTGCTTTGTTGTATAGATTTACATACAGTGGCGCACTGTTATGTAGATTTACATACAGTAGCACACTGTTATGTAGATTTACATACAGTCGTGCTTTGTTGTATAGATTTACATACAGTAGCGCTTTGTTGTATAGATTTACATACAGTGGCACACTGTTACGTAGATTTACATACAGTGGCGCACTGTTATGTAGATTTACATAGTCGTGCTTTGTTGTATAGATTTACATACAGTGGCACACTGTTATGTAGATTTACATACAGTAGCACTTTGTTGTATAGATTTACATACAGTAGCGCTTTGTTGTATAGATTTACATACAGTAGCGCTTTGTTGTATAGATTTACATACAGTGGCACACTGTTACGTAGATTTACATAGTCATGCTTTGTTGTATAGATTTACATACAGTGGCACACTGTTACGTAGATTTACATACAGTCATGCTTTGTTGTATAGATTTACATACAGTGGCACACTGTTATGTAGATTTACATACAGTAGTGCACCGTTATGTAGATTTACATACAGTCGTGCTTTGTTGTATAGATTTACATACAGTGGCGCACTGTTATGTAGATTTACATAGTCGTGCTTTGTTGTATAGATTTACATACAGTGGCACACTGTTATGTAGATTTACATACAGTAGTTCACCGTTATGTAGATTTACATACAGTAGCACACTGTTATGTAGATTTACATACAGTCGTGCTTTGTTGTATAGATTTACATACAGTGGCACACTGTTACGTAGATTTACATACAGTCATGCCTTGTTCTATAGATTTACATACAGTGGCGCACTGTTATGTAGATTTACATACAGTAGCGCACTGTTATGTAGATTTACGTTATGTAGATTTACATACAGTAGCGCTTTGTTGTATATTTTTACATACAGTGGCACACTGTTATGTAGATTTACATACAGTAGTGCAGTGTGTGGACTTGTATGGAACACTGCATCCATGCTCTATACCGAAAGTCCATGAAAAACATTAAACGTTGAATTTTTTGCGTCCATTTCATGGACCCCTTTGTGTCCCTCAGTGTATTGCTACGTAGGGCTGCATAAATTCGACAGTCGGTACGCCGCATTACGCAACTCTACATTGGCCCGATATGAAAGGGGCTTTACTGTGGCCGCTGTGGTGTGCGTGTTCCCCCTCCCTGCTACATTACCATTTGGTGTTTTACAGTTGTAACGCTTAGGTGTCACTTTGCGTCGCTGTGAGTGTTTCTACTCAGTGACCACTCTTTACAGTTGTGATGCCTGGGTGTGAGACTGCGACACTGTGAGTGCCTTCTGCTGGCTGAAGGCACCAGGGCCTTAATCACGGAGTGTTTCTCACTTACTGCTACGATCACACACACACTAATGTCTACTGCATTGGTGCACATGTGCAGTACCTGTACCTCTGAGCCCGGAGGACGGCCGTAATTTATGCTCATCTTGTCTTGGACACGAAGCAGACATGAAGCATGCACTCACAGAAGACGCTTGCTTCAGTTGTGTTTCTGTGTCATTGGCAGATGGATTGGCTGGACTTGCCAGGCTTGAAGCTGAGTTGTTCTCTGCAACACTGGCATCTCAGTCACATAAGCACACACACGCTGGGGCCCTTGCTACTACAGCAAAAAAAGGATCACCATGGAATAATCTGCTTCTTTCTCTGAAGCTTGCCACAGCCCCCCTCCACTACCAGCCATCGTGATGATGATGTGATGTTGATTGCAGCATCTGACTTGTTACTTAGTGTGGGCCAACCAGGTCAGATTGGGGCCCAAGAACAGGGGGAGTGCTCCCCGCCCCACCTTCTTCCATCACGGACTCCCACACTCCAGACACTCACTCTCCTCAGGCGTCTGACTCTCTGAGCTGCAGCAGTGCTGGTCTGTTCCTAAATCCTTCACCTGCGGGGAATTGTGTACAATGGTGGACGCAACACAGCATGGCTTAGACCACATGCCATCAGTGGACAGTGTTGTTAGTAACCTGGTTGTAGCGCCTGCTGATGCTGGCCGGCCAGAGGCACGTTGCCCACGACCTCATGACCTCCTCACTAGGAGCTATGACACAGCGGCTCGAATTGGTCATTTGGGGAAATCCTTCTCTCACCTTACCCTTGCACTTTCACAGTCTTTCCAGGATGCTGGTGCTGACACTGACACACAGAGCCTGAGTGATTCCTTTTGCCTGCATTCACCTTACTGAGGTTTCAAATCCCCCAAAATCTTACAAAATTTCAGAGAGGAGATCTCAGTAACATTGAGAACTGCATTGAGACACTCTGATCACGCTGCACTTTAACCGCTGCACACGGACAACACCATTAACACCATTGCTGTGAGCTGCGATCGCTTCCTGTTCATGTTGTTCTGGGGGAAAGTGAAGTTTGCTCTTTCACGTCCTGCTTATTGTCCTTTACAGCACAGTTTGTCCTGTTTGTTCCAGAGTAATATATATAAAATATTTGAAATTTGGTTTGCGTTTATGAAGTTCCACACAGGTTAAACGTCGCAGACACAGAATATTTGGAATATTTTTTTAGCAGGTTTTCAGGGTCTCATGCAGCAGTCTCTTGTAACCATTATGAAAGGCATAAAAAGTTTTTATTTTGGTAGTATAATGTTAATTTGCAATTGTCATGTGGCTTCTCATGTGGCTGGTCTCACCAGCAATTTCCCAAATTACAGCGCACCAACCTAAGCACGCAGATGGTTTCCACCCTGCTAACAGACATGCTGTCTGGGATCACAGTCACAGGTCATTTTTCCCAGACACAGCTCCATTTAATCTCAGATCAAAAGGTGCTTTCCGCATTGGTCATGAGTGACAATATTCAGTTCAGTTGTCCACCCCCAAGTTCCCCCAAGACTTTTTATTCATCCTCGGGACACAAAGTAGTCCTGCACCCTGAGAACGTAAAGCCCAGGCCGGTACATCGGGTTTAATTGGGTCAGATAAGTAGGGAGGTGCCAGTCCATGAATAATTTAATAATTTAGTAGCAGAACCTTAAAATCTGATCTCACTGGGACAGGAAGCCAGTGAAGAGATGCCAAAATGAGTGTAATGTGGTGAAACCTTCTGCTTCGTGTCAAAAGTCTGGCTGCATCATTTTGAACCAACTGGAGAGCCCTAATGCTGGACTGTGGTAAACCAGAAAATAGAACATTGCAGTAGTCCAATCTAGAAAAGATAAAGGCATGGATCAGGGTCCCAGCATCAGCCATAGACAGGATGGGACGAATCTTCACTATATTTCATACTGGGGAAAAAAGCAGTCCTTGTAATATCTCTATCTCAACGAATTGTGACTTTTTAAAACTTTTTTCCCCTTTGTTGAGGACTCGTTGTGTGCCGTGTGACTGGGCCATAAAATGTCGGTGTACTTTTTTGTATTCATGCTGCCGTCACAGAAGTGAAATGTCCTTTGACAGGGACACTGACACACCAGTCCAGGACAGATGGCACTTCTGGACAAGGTTATCATGAGGCTTTTGTTTTGTTTTGTTTGTTTTGGTGTTTTTTTTGTTTTTGTTTTTTTTTTTTTTTTTTTTTTTTTTTGCACAGTGACGTTTTAAGTGGCATTTGTTAATGAATCTCCTCATTGTAATGCATGGCAAAGGCTTCTGAAAGTCATCCCTTGCCAATGGGGTTATATCAGCTATCGATGAATGATGGTAAAATAAAATGGACTGCATTTATATAGAGCTTTTCCATCGGTATCAGAAACTCAAAGGGCATTACATTGATACCTCACATTCACCCACACACACAAACGCACTCACACACCGATGTCAGGGTGCTGCTATGCAACACTCTCACTACATGCTGAGAGCAACTCAGGGATTAAGGACCTTGCTCAAGGATCCTTAATGTTTTGTTTTTGTTGGGTTTTGAACTGAGGATCCTCTGGTCTGAAGCTCAATGCTTCACCACTCGACCATCTCCTCCCCCTGGTTGTTGATGAAATGCTGTCTGACTCATCAGCAGGGTTCACTTTAGCCTTTATGTACTAAAATTCGTACTGCTTGAATTGTTCACTGATGTCCTCCACTGTCGACGGACAAATATGTAAATGTCTTTCCATCATTCTTTGAGGAACATTGTTTTTGAACATTTCAATAACTGTTTCATGCATTTCTTTCCAAACTCGAGATCCTCTGTCCGTCTTTGCTCCACAGACACTCGGCCTTTGCTGGATCTGGTGTCGCAGACCGAACAGTCACCCTAAAAATCAGTCCGCCCTGCTTTCACTGCGCATGCGTCATTTGGGACCACACCAGCCCATCTCAGTCTGACTCTCTGAGTCTGATTCTCTACACCCAAAGCGAGCAATGTGGATTTTATTTGTATAGCACATTGTTCGAGGTCTATTAGATAATAAACCGACCCTTTTTTTTTTACTATATGGATTTGAATGACGTGCGGTTACACCAGTCATGCTTGAACCCTCGTGCGCATGCGTGAGTTTTTTCACGCGTTGGTGACGTCATTTCCCTGTGGGCAGGTGAGATGGCTTAATTCACCCAGGACGTCGTGAGAGAACAGAGAAGATTCAGAAGAGGCCGGCATGAGGACTTTATGTGGACATTCCACTGTTTAAGGACATTTTTTAATGAAAGATGTGCGCGCAAATTCGCAGAGTCGTTTCCGTGGCGACTCGGCAAATCTGTGTGCGCCGCGACAGGAAAAACACCTCCGTGTTGAAAACCATTTGTAAAATTCAGGCGGCTTTTGATGGCTTTCAACAACTGAGTAACTGAGAAATTGTTTAACAGCTTGGGCATGTTCCAACTTGCCCGTTAAGGTTTCCAACGGAGGTGTTGCGACCCCCCACGGTCGGGTCCGGCCCAACATGCGACTCTGCCCGCACGTTCTTTCATTACAAAATGTCCGTTAACAATGGAATGTCTGAATAAACTCCTCATGCCGACTTCTTCTGAAAGTTCTCTGTTCTCTGACGATTTACTGGGTCAACAGAGCCTGAAATGTGGAAGTTCTCAACTTGAAACGGCAAGACGCTGCCGCCTCGAAGCGCAGATCGCCGTCAGGCACCGTGGGCCGTCCTTACGGTGACACTACCAGACCAAAATCTCTCATCAGCCGTTAAAATTTTTACCGAAAACCAGCTGAATTTATTGAATGGTGTCCACTCAGTTGTGCCTTACAGTTTTGAAAAAATTTTGATCAAACAAAGCAGCAGTCTCTGAGCCATTCCTAAACAATGAAAAAATCGACGAGAGGGTGGGCGACTCCTCACTCAAAGACTGCCCACAGGCAAATGACGTAACCGACAGGCGTGAAAAAACTCTTGCATGCCCACGAGGGTTCAAGCATGTCTGATGTAATCACACGTGATTCAAATCCATATGGTTTTTGAAAAAAATAATAAGGTCGGATACTTTTCTAATAGACCTCGTATAGCATATAACGCCAGCTGCCCAAAGCGCTTCACATGTTAAAAAAACAATAACAAAAACATTACAAACAACATTACAAAAAAAACAGGGCAATTAAAATCCAAATAAACAAAAGACAAGTTAAAAAAAAAAGACACGGGGGGCGTAGAGAGCCGACTGTCGTCGGCTGTGTTTTTCTCAGCTCTGCCACTTTAACTTGATATAAGTATTTAATGCTCCTTTTTTTCCACTTTTAGACGGTAAATTAATTTATAACATGCAAAGAATGGTCAAGCCTAAGAAACCGATTCAGAAAACACTCAAGTTTCCCTCAGTGACCGAAGCCAATCCACCAACCGAGCTAGCTAATGCTTGCACATCTCGCTCAACCAGCCCTGAGCACGCTCAGAGAGAGATGCCGGAGGAGGACGCCTCCCCGTCATCCATTCTGAGGGCCATCAGATGGATGGAAAACTCTATGAACATGAGGTTTGACAACTCTAGATGGGGTTTAAAATGCGCTCGCCTCCAATACCTCCCGCGTTATAAACTTGGAAGAATGGCGCAGAGAGTGTGACGGACGCCTGACCGAGCTGGAAAAAAGTTACGACGATCTGTGTGCGCAAAATAAGCTTTTGAAAGCTAAAGTTAGTGACTTAGAGGGCCATTTGAGGAGACAAAATATCAAAATTATGGGTCTCCCGGAGAAAATTGAAAGAGGCTCTCCAACTACATTTGTGTCTGACATTTTGCCTAAACTTCTGGGAGCTAAGCTTTTTCCCCTGGGAATTAAAACAGACCGTGCTCACCACATCGGCACGCCAAGTAACCAGCTGTGGATCATGATTGCCAGGATACATCACGACGTAGTGAAAGAGAAGATAATACGGGTGGCTCATAACAAAGGTTCGCTAAATTATGAGGTGCAGTGCATCAGCATATTCCCGGACCTCACAGCAGAGGTGATGAAGGATCGCAAGGAGTTTGATGCAGTCCGACTGAAGCTTCAGAGAGCTGGCATCCGACATGGATTTCTGTTCCCAGTACGTCTGATTTTCACTCACGCTGGTCAAACCAGAATATTTCAATCACTGGAAAAGGCAACCGCCTACGCTGACAAACACATTCAGCCTCAAACAGCTGAAGACACCGAATGATCGGGCACCACCAATGGAACAGGACATGGTCGCTATGATTTACATAGGCTTGCCTGCACCGCTGTGCAACCTCTGCTTCTCCTTTTTTGTTTTTTACTTTTTTCATTATGGACATCTGGACCAAATGAGCGGTGAGACCAAAGCTGACATATTTTTGCAATAATCATAGAACTCAGACACAAGAGTTTATGTTCAGTTCTGTTGGCTTAACTTATGATGTCTGTGCTACATTCTTGTTGATGACTGTTGTCACTGTGATTGGCTCACACTTTACAACAAAGACTTATGTTTTGAAAGAAAAGATTAGGAAGGGGAAAGGATCATGATGAACTTAACACTGAAATTGCATTGCAGGAGGTTGTTACGGTCATAAAGGAATTCCCAAGCGGAAAGTCATCTGGTCCGGATGGCCTTGGCATTGAGTTTTATAAAACATTCCTGTCGATGTGACCCCCCTGCTGCTGAGAATGATTAAAGAATCTATAAGGAATAAAAAATTACCAGATTCATTATGTACAGCAAACATCTCTTTAATATTGAAAAAGATAAAGATCAGAAGGGCCCATCATCTTACCGGCGTAGTTTCCTTCTCGACAGTGACCTCAAAGTGTTCACCAAAATTTTAGCAAACAGATTCAATAAACATGTTGCAACTATAATACACCTGGACCAGGTGGGGTTTATTCCCAGGAGATTTTCCTTTTTTTAATGTCCACAGATGACTAAATTCGACAAGACCGCACATCTCGACAGAACACTGGCTCATGCACACGTAATGACTCATTGAGCCAGTTCGATCAGCTGTTATAAACATGCACAGGCGCTGCGTGGATCCTGCAGCCACACAAATGCTACACCTGTTCTCCTCCAGCTGATTCATTCTGGATGCATGCATTCAGTTTTTGGATGTGTACAGTTGCACAGTGTTCTCGATTTGCAGACAGTCGTGCAGTGTTGCACAGACTTGCTTAAAAACTGCATACTTCCTGCATCCAGTGCTCTACGCAGAAAAAACTAAACATGTTTAATTTCTTGCATCCACCTCGTGTAGCCCTCAGCATACTGCTGCGTAGGGGAGCAAAATCCCAGCCTAGAGCCGCTTAAACTCGGCGTAGAGCCGCTTAAACTCGGTGTAGTTGGTACACTGCAATACACAACTCTGCGTTGGCCCCGGTGTGAAAGGGGCTTTAACGTCACAGTGGAGTCATTCTTTGTAAAGCACTCATTTATTTGGCCACTAGATGTTGCTGCGGCAAGTTTTTCTTCTAAATATTCCACAAGATGAAACATTTTCTGAATCAGTGGCTCCATGTGAGTCTCTCTTTAACCCCCTTAACCACGCCCCCTCTGCTGACGCCACGCCCCAAAACAGGGTCTGAGCAAAAAAATAAAAGAATTTGAAATTGAATGAAGTTTTATCAAAATGAAAACCTTATTTTTATAGTGAATTGTGTTTTTTTTCTTTTTTTTCTGTCGTGTTAAAAAGCTAGCTCATTTTTTGATAGAACTTGATAAAACTCTTGTGCTGCAGTTAGCCCATTAGCACTGTGGTGGCTGTTGATTGACAGTTGCCTTTATTTCGGTTTATCATTTGTTTTCATGTCGTGATCGTCCAGAAAACGTCATGTTTGTATCAAAGAATCCTGCTGTTAAAACATTCAGTCATAAATCCTCAATGTAAAAAGTTGACCTGAAAACAGTGTGTTTGTTTTGATTGTGTCCAGGTTGCCATGGCGCCCAGCCCTGCAGAGCGTCACATGACGTCACTGCTGGAAGAAGCTTTGGCTGCAGTGCACTCTGAGCTGGGGGCGGTGCTGGGGGCGGGGCATGACAGCGGCATGCTTGCTCTGTTGGAGAAATACTCTGACTTGCTGGTCCAGATGACCCAGAAGAAACTGGACTGATCCTGATCCTGTTTCTACACGTCAGCACCTTATTGTTCTTCAGAATAAAAGTCGACATTTCTACTTTTTGATTTCACTGTTTATAAACTTGCACTCTTTTAACATGTAGCAAATTTGGCAATTAAATTCTTTTATATATATATATAAAATTCAGTCTCTGAATAAATGTGGTTTTGGCAGATGTGTGCACTCTAAGTAGCACCGTAGAAACCCAGCGAGAGAAGAAATACCGAAAAATGACATGAAACAAGACAACCAGAGTGCACGAGGCTCATGGTAAAACTGCACTACCTCTACCTTCCAACAGAGGGGGCAGTGGTAGAATTCACTGGTGCTACTTCTGGCACCAGATTCAGATTTTTTATTTGTTGTTATAACGGGTACAAGGTGAGGTGCAGCCTTTCAGTGCAAATATAAACCTGAGTAAACCACGAGCAGACTTGAAAGAAAATAAACATAAAATGTAACAAAGATAAAGGTGTGTTCAGAGCACAAATTTAAAAATAAACAGTTTTAGTAGCAAAATTATATGCAAAATATTGCACAAAAACAAATATTTCCCTCATTCCAAGTGTGTCATGTGACCTGGCTGTTTGGTTCCATTCAAAGCTCTAAGAGCAGTTGGGTAGAAACTGTTTTTCAGTCTGTTTGTTCTTGTTTTAATGGTCCTGTACCGTCTGTCTGATGGCAGCAGCTCAAACAAAGTGTCCAGGGTGGGGTGAGTCCTTTAGGATGGTGTTGGCACTCCTGAGACAGTCAGAGCCATGAAGGTCCCCCAGTGACCTTCTCTGCCACAAACTCATACACATCTGTTGGCCAAGTCATGTCTTGAATGTCATGTCTAATCCAGACACTTCGATTCCCCGATCACATCAAAGGCCACAATCGGAATCCATCAATTCATCAGAGATTACAGAGAAGACACCCATCCAGAAGACATCTCTGAGACTGCCAAACTCACAGCACCTGTGTAATTTATGATGCACAGGAACTTCTCGGACATTCCACAAATTCTCAGCATGTCCCACAGCAGGCACATCAGCAAAATCTACTTCACGAAAATGAAAATGGAATGTGGTCTTGGGTCAGTTTCTTGGCTCTCATGTCTGAGCAGCGAGTAACTGATACAGAATCCAGTTGAGCAGTGGAATCCTCTTTCCAGGAAGTGAAGTGTTCCTCCCTCTTCCAAGTTGTTGGGATGGTATGTGTCTCCCAGATGTAACCAAACACTGCATGCATCATGAGGACTGCATTCATCCCCAATACCACACATCCCTGTAACGTTACCTGCCTTGGGTGTTTTGCCACCTTTAATTTTTTTTTTTCTTTGTTTTTGGCAATGGAGTGGAAAACCAGTATCCTAAAGCCCCGTTTACACATAGACGGTATGAGCTCCCAGAAGCGTCCCGGAAGAGTTTTTGGCCGTCTTAAGGATCACACGCCGTTGTTAACGCCGGCACTAGGGGGCGTGGCTTAGTTCCGGCTTTACCGGGAATCATCGAAAAAAATTATTCAACATGTCGAATAATTCCGGGAGCGCTCCCGGAGAATTCGCGTGATGACGGAGACAACGCGAACAACGGCGTTTGATACTTTTTAATCGCCACTTCATCCTGCCCCTTCCTGTAGTGCCACAGTTTACACCGCCGTAATTGGCGGCCGGCGTTGTATCCCTAATCAACGGCGTGTAAAACGGCGATAGAGCCCACATCGGCGTCCTCAAGGGCGTTTTAACCGGCGACAGAGGCAGACAAAACGGCGGCGCTAGCTGACAGTACGACGTTCTAAACGCCACCTCCCGGTTAACAGCGTTCCAAACGGCCGATAGGCGGCGGTTAGTATAAAAACGCTAGCGCGCTGCATGCAGGCCTCTCACTTGCGGCCAGCTCCAGATATTTTTGCAGAGAAGCTCCAGTATGCCTCCTAAAAGAAAATTGGCAGCGGCAAGGACTTACCAAGAGGTCTGGTTCAGAAGCAGAGGAGAGCCCTGTAGTGGAGACGGAGCAACACGTTGACGAGGGGAAAAGGAAGGAGAAGAAAAGGCTGAGTATGATCTCCCTCCCCCTGCAGTGACAGAGGCATGTATTCCTGCTGCTTCAGCCTATTATACTCTGGGGGCGGTGCCTATATGCAAAAGTTCCTGCAGTAACGCAGGATTTGCCTGGATAAATCCAGCGGTACACAGGGCATTATCGGCAGCAGCAGAACACCGCCGTTCTCACGCGCGTCTTAACCTGTGATTGTAAAGGATAGAACTGGGTATTAACCCCCGTTGCCTGACGTGAGCCGGATGCTATGGCGTCAAAGCGCCGCTTTATTTGGCGGATTTAGTGGCGTTTTATCCATGTATTTGCGGCTAGTATGGCGGTCAAAATGCCGGTGAAATGCTCCGCCCCTTTCCACCGCAAAAACAGCCGGAACTACCGCGAACTTCGGTCTACGTACTACCCGCCGACAAAACCGTCTATATGTAAACGGGGCTTTATTCCTGGCTCCAGGGATGTCCAGCATCCCTGTAGGAGGATTACGTTTATACAACTGCTTAACAGTACCTGGACAATCTGTTCAGTAGGACCATGTCAGGACCATCATGTGCCATGACTACATTGGGATGGCATACACACACACGTGGCGCCATGGCGCTTCAGTAACTGAGCAGGT
Source organism: Thalassophryne amazonica (assembly GCF_902500255.1). Lineage (NCBI taxonomy): Eukaryota > Metazoa > Chordata > Actinopteri > Batrachoidiformes > Batrachoididae > Thalassophryne > Thalassophryne amazonica. The sequence continues at coordinate 143,025,939 of NC_047106.1, forward strand.
TCAGGGTCACTTGACCACAGACGGTGATTAATCTGCTCGTAGATTTCTCAAACAAACACATCCTTGTCCACCCTCAGAGCTGTCCCAGTCTGCATTCTCAAACAATTTCCATCAAGCCGTGCACGACAACGTCAGACGATTTTCAGAGTACCATGTGTGGAGGCCGAAGGATTTTCTGGCCGTCTGCAGAAAGAAAGAGGCCAGACATTGACCGTTTGTCAAACAACAGGATTTTTAACACAAAGCTTCGGACAGTGTGTCAACCAGGGTGTTCTGATTGGAACAGTGTAAAGTGTGGCTTTCTGAGCCACACTTTACATTTTCTGAGCCACATGTCAGGGCAGGGGACAGTTACGCATACAGTGTCTAAAGAATGCATCTGTTCAAACATAAACAGTTAATTAAAAAGAAAAAGGTTGTTAAAACAAACTTCCAACTGAAGACTGAATGGAAGAATGCATCTGTTCAAACATAAACACAGAGTTAATTAAAAAGAAAAAGGTTGTTAAACTTCCAACTGAAGACTGAATGGTTGTCCTATGTACAAGAATGACAGGGCTGTGATGACCAAAGAGTCCATCTGAGAGAATGTCCTTTCCATCATGGTGAGGATCAGAAATCACTTGGAAGGTTATGAACAATGTCCCACTGTGACACGTGTCTATTTAAGACAGTGTCCTTTCTTGCAGTGTGATTGATCAGAGTTTTGCAGTGTCACTCAGGGGTCATTTGTGTGATAAGGGAAGGGTCAAGAGATGGTTTGATCAGATATGCTGCATCTGTGAGAATGTCTTTTCAGATGCCTTTCACACTGAGCATGTCTTAATCAGTTACCAGGAAGGTTACAAGTGCTAAAACATTTACTTAAAACAGAAAAGCAATATTTATCATTTTAGTTTCACAATTCCTCCCTTTGATCATAATATGATCAATCAGATCATAACAAAATAATAAATCAAGCACTATGTACAAATGAAAACATAACATGGCATCTGTGTTGTTATACTTTTACAAGTTTAAGACAACATGCCATAGGGTTACTTTCTCCAGAAGGTTACTGTTTTTTTTTTTTGTAGAACATTGACATCTGTCTCTGAATCATCCATATAGTGAAAAATGGGAGCAAGTCTGATTATCCTTTATTCAGTGCAGTTATACTTGTGGATTTAGATAAAAGCATATACAGTAGTGTTCAGAATAATAGTAGTGCTATGTGACTAAAAAGATTATTCCAGGTTTTGAGTATATTTCTTATTGTTACATGGGAAACAATAAAACAACTAGATTCAGTAGATTCTCACAAATCCAACAAGACCAAGCATTCATGATATGCACACTCTTAAGGCTATGAAATTGGGCTATTAGTAAAAAAAAAAAGTAGAAAAGGGGGTGTTCACAATAATAGTAGCATCTGCTGTTGATGCTACAAACTCAAAACTATTATGTTCAAACTGCTTTTTTTAGCAATCCTGTGAATCACTAAACTAGTATTTAGTTGTATAACCACAGTTTTTCATGATTTCTTCACATCTGTGAGGCATTAATTTTGTTGGTTTAGAACCAAGATTTTGCTGGTTTACTAGTGTGCTTGGGGTCATTGTCTTGTTGAAACACCCATTTCAAGGGCATGTCCTCTTCAGCATAAGGCAACATGACCTCTTCAAGTATTTTGACATATCCAAACTGATCCATGATACCTGGTATGTGATATATAGGCCCAACACCATAGTAGGAGAAACATGCCCATATCATGATGCTTGCACCACCATGCTTCACTGTCTTCACTGTGAACTGTGGCTTGAATTCAGAGTTTGGGCGTCGTCTCACAAACTGTCTGCGGCCCTTGGACCCAAAAAGAAAAATTTTACTCTCATCAGTCCACAAAATATTCCTCCATTTCTTTTTAGGCCAGTTGATGTGTTCTTTGGCAAATTGTAACCTCTTCTGCACATGTCTTTTATTTAACAGAGGGACTTTACGGGGGATTCTTGCAAATAAATTAGCTTCACACAGGCGTCTTCTAACTGTCACAGTACTTACAGGTAACTCCAGACTGTCTTTGATCATCCTGGAGCTGATCAATGGGTGAGCCTTTGCCATTCTGGTTATTCTTCTATCCATTTTGATGGTTGTTTTCCGTTTTCTTCCACGCGTCTTTTTTTTTTTCTTTTTTTCCATTTTAAAGCATTGGAGATCATTGTAGATGAACAGCCTATAATTTGTTGCACCTGCGTATAAGTTTTCCCCTCTCCAATCAACTTTTTAATCAAACTACGCTGTTCTTCTGAACAATGTCTTGAACGTCCCATTTTCCTCAGGCTTTCAAAGAGAAAAGCATGTTCAACAGGTGCTGGCTTCATCCTTAAATAGGGGACACCTGATTCACACCTGTTTGTTCCACAAAACCGACAAACTCACTGACTGAATGCCACACTACTATTATTGTGAACACCCCCTTTTCTACTTTTTTTACTAATAGCCCAATTTCATAGCCTTAAGAGTGTGCATATCATGAATGCTTGGTCTTGTTGGATTTGTGAGAAACTACTGAATCTACTGGTACCTTGTTTCCCATGTAACAATAAGAAATATACTCAAAACCTGGATTAATCTTTTTAGTCACATAGCACTACTATTATTCTGAACACTACTGTACACTGTAGATGCATCAATTTATTTCCAATCACAAGTCTTTTTACAAATCCATACAAAAGGACCAATACCTTTCCACGTTTTAGAAGCAGATGATTCAGTTGGATGGCAGCAGCCATAAAGCAGTCATTAAAATAAACCTGTCAGTTTTTCATCAGCCTCAGTGACTCTCATAGTGAGAGTTTTATTGTCTCTAAATTTTGTGAGATCAGATGTTTTACATGCTCTAGCAGCATTTCACCAGTGGCACCAAGTACCGTTTGTAGACAAAGACTCATTCAAGTCTTAAGTTAACCACTCATACACACTGGGTTTGAGTCCTTAAAAATCAGAGCTCTGTATTAAAGACTTGGTGGCACCAGGATCAAGCATTTAATTTAATTTTTCTCCCATTCACAGTTAATACAGCTCTAGGCAAAATTTCAAAAGGCTGAGGTTTCAAAGACATATAATATGGATTAGAAAATTTTCTAAGTCTGCAGTCTTATTAAAACCAAAATCAATTCCAGAGGATTTTAATTTAAAAAGGAGCCATTTTCCACTTCCAGCTATTGATGACGTTCTGCCAGGACTCTCAAAAGCAAAAGTATTCACTGTTTGTGATGTAAAGCATGGATTTTGACATGTCAAAACTGGATGAAGAGTCCAGTTACCTCACCACATTTGCAACCCCATTCAGACGGTACCGTTGGCTCAGGATGCCAACAGGGATAAGCCCAGCTCCAGATGTTTTCCAAAGGAAACTCATGCAAGCACTAGAGGGCTTGCCGGGGGTGTATATCATTGCTGATGATATATTGATTACAGGTAAGGGAGACACACAGGGGGAAGCGGACAAGGATCATGATAAAAAACTTGGAATGTTTTCTGATGAGGTGCAGACAAAGAGACATTAAACTCAATGCAGACAAGTTTAAGCTAAGGAGAGAGTCTGTACCCTACATCGGACACTTGCTGACAGCAGAAGGACTCCGCCTTGACCCGGAGAAAGTGAGGGCAGTGTAAGAGTTGCAGAGGCCCACAGACGTTAAGGGTATACAGAGACTGGCGGGTATGCTGAACTACCTTTCCAAGTTTTGTGATCATCTTTCTGATGACTGAAGTTTTGAGACAACTCACAAGGACAACATGTGGGAATGGTCTGAGGTTCACGAGACATTTTGTCTTTCAGCCTCTTAAAAGCTAACAGATGCACCATTTCTCAAGTACTATGAACAACATGATGAGTTAACCCTGCAATGTGACGCCTCAGAGACGGGACTGGGGGCAGCCTTGACACAAAAAGGTAAACCTGTAGCATTTGCAAGCGGAGCGCTGACTCCCACAGAAAGGGGTTATGCCCAGATTGAAAAAGAATGCTTGGCCATAGTGTTTGGGATGGAAAAGTTCCACCAGTATACTTACGGTAGGAAAGTGACTGTTCAGAGTGACCATAAGCCACTTGAGAGGAAACCACTACTCAGTGCACTAAAGAGATTGCAGAGAATGTGATTCAGGCTGCAGAGATATGACATTAATGTGATCTATGTGCCGGGCCGAGACATGCTTCTAGCTGACACACTAAGTAGAGTTTACTTACCTGACAACAATCAGGGAGAGACAGCATCAGAGCTGGAGACTGTTAACATGGTTACCCACTTGCCTATCTCTGCAGAAAGATTATCAGCCATCCACAATGCAACAAGAGAGGACACAAAGTTGCAGGAAGTGATTAAGTTGATTCTTACAGGATGGTCTCAAAACCAAAAAGACATTGCTCCAAACATTCAACACTATGCTGCTTTTCAGGATGAGCCGAGCTTTCAGGATGGCAAAGTGTTCAGAGAACAAAGAGCAGTTATTCCTGACACACTAAGCTGACCTAACCCGCCGTATACATTCATCACATCTAGGAGTGGAAGGTTGCCTTAGAAGAGCTCGTCAGTGTGTGTACTGACAAGGAATGAACGAACAGATAAAAACTTTTATTTCAAAATGTGACATCTGCAGGTCAGTTGACCCCAAGCAATGAAAAGAGACACTGCATCCCCATGACACTGCCTACAGACCTTGGGCCAAAGTAGGAACTGATTTGTTTTCTTGGCATGATAAAGACTACTAACTAAGTAACTGTAGACTATTATTCAAATTTTTGTGAAGCTGATTACCGCCGGACACCAAAAGTACCACAGTGATTCAGAAACTAAAAGCACACTTTGCTCGTCAGGGACTCCAGATGTGCTCATTTCTGATAATAGTATTCATCTCACAAGTTTAAAATGTTCAGCCAAAAGTGGGAATTTGAACACAGAACATCGTCACCCGGGTACCCACAAAGCAATGGGAAGGCAGAGTCAGCTATCAAAACTGCTAAATGTCTAATGCAGAAAGCTGCAACTGCTGGACAGGACCCTTACTTGGCTCTACTGGACCACCGGAACACACTGAGCCAAGTCCAGCACAGAGACTTCTCAGTGGGAGGACGCGGACCCTTCTTCGTACAAAAGAGACGCTGTTGGAGCCCAAAGTGGAAGACAATAAACAGGGACTAATCGACAACAGGAGAAGACAGGAGAAATATTACGACCGCACAGCAAAGGACTTGGACTGTTTCAAATCAGGGGACAGTGTTTGGGTCCAACCATTCGAGCCCAGTAAAACCTGGAAACCGGCTAAGGTAATCAGGCCAGTGAGTCCCAGGTCTTATGAGATGAAGCTGGAGTCAGGTAGTGTCCTGAGGAGAAACCGTGGCCATCTCAGGCGCAACAACTGTCCACCCTCCATATCTGCACAAACTGTTATAGCTGCTGCATGTGGTCATGGTAGTGACCAATACACTACTACTACAAGGTCTGGCTGTCAGGTTAAGAGGCCTGCTTATTTGAGGGACTATACTGAGTGAGATTATTAAGTATGGTAACTTTACCATGAGGCGCGGACGTCAGCTTGCTGTCTTCACATGGAAATAAATTAAAACACATATTGCATCAGCTGACCACCGTGTCAGCGCACCACAATGTTTGTGAATATCGTGCCATGCTGAGAATCACCGCGAGGTGTGTGTCACTGCGGGATTTCCCCACATTGTAAAAATTAAAACACATATTTGGAAAGCGGTCACCAGCGGATCACTGTGCACTGGACACACCGTGCCGGCTGATGTGTTCATGATACGGGAGCTGGCTCTTCATGAGATGAGAGCCGACTCTTGATGAGAGAGGAGCCTGGCTGATGTCTTCATGAGAGGGGCAATTCATGCAAAACATAAAAGGGAGAATAGTAATCCACGTCATTTCATTACTTCCTGGTGTATGACAAGGCGAAGTCTAAGTCTTCTCTTTATAACAGGAAATCAGTGTTTTAAATTTTTTTTTTTTCTCTGCTGCTGTGTGCCTGACTTTCCACGTGCTTGCACTGTGTTCATGCACGCAAACACAAGTGTGCACAATACTGTCGCTGCGGTATCATGCACCCCTGTCCGACCATGTGTCCCTACCGACAGCAGGTGGAATGTTTCGTGGTTCCCCATTTTGTGTTTTGTTCACAGGTTTTCTTCCTGTTTCTGCTTCTTTTGCCCAACATAACTGACCAAACACCTTTTGCTACAGTGTATTTCTACTGATATGTGAGTGAAAGTCGCGTATATGTCGTAATGTTGGCCTGTCATATGGTCCTGTGGTGGCCCGCTCACTGTTCTGTCAGACAGACATGACGTTCAGATCACCTGCTGACAGGTCCAGCTGGACCTGTCAGTGTGCACGCTCTCTGGCCCGTAATAAGCGATATATGTTTTTATGTTTTCGATGTGAGTACAGCAAGCGTACACATGGTGCGTGTACTGTAGCTCTGACATCCAGGTCCAGAGATGTCAACAACTGCCACGCCCCCGTCCATTCAGCACACAGACCAAAGTGTCTCTCTGTGATCAGATAAGATGCGCCTCACCTGCCAGGGGCGGGATGAACCACACACATGCACATGTTGGGGAGGGGGGCGGGGAGCGCGTGACACACACACACACACACACACACACACACGTTATGGGGGGAGCCAATGGCATGCCACATCTCTGCAATTCCAAAGTCGTGTGGAACTTAGACAAATTTCGCTCCCAGTACGACAGTGGTCGTCTGCAGACTGCTGTCATGCCACAAGTGCCTTGTGAGCAGTGTTAGGTGTTCATGCATGTCACCTGGAATTTGGTCGACACCTGCCACGAGAGGGTATGATGGGTTTGCACAGTGCACACTTTGTCTTTCAGACTCTTGTGTGAGCAGACAGTTGTAGCAACAGGTGTATGAGGCATTGGCGATAGGGACAACATTACACAGTTTACACACAATTCCTGCGTCATGTGCACTAAGTGTGCACTTCACCCTATGTGTGAAGGGGCCCTTACCTTTGAGTAATTCTTACCTTCCAGTGATTCGTCCCTTTGAGTGACTCTTACCTTCCAGTGTTTCGTCCCTTTGAGTGACTCTTACCTTCCAGTGTTTCGTCCCTTTGAGTGACTCTTACCTTCCAGTGTTTCGTCCCTTTGAGTGACTCTTACCTTCCAGTGATTCGTCCCTTTGAGTGACTCTTACCTTCCAGTGATTCGTCCCTTTGAGTGACTCTTACCTTCCAGTGATTCGTCCCTTTGAGTGATTCTTACCTTCCAGTGTTCGTCCCTTTGAATGACTCTTACCTTCCAGTGATTCTTATCTTCCAGTGATTCTTACCTTTGAGTAATTCTTGCTTTCGAGTGATTCTTACCATTGAATGATTCTTACCTTTGAGTGGTTCTTACCTTTGAATGTTTCTTAGGGCGCCATCACACATAACAACTATTCGACAACTATTCACACACACCAGTGGCCGAAAGACAGAGTTGTGCTGTTAGCACGAAAATAGTGAGCACGTGAGCACTTTCAAGTGCCCCCACAACTGGAGTTGCCAAGCAACACACGTGGCGTGCCAGAGTGTTGGGTCCCCCTCAACACGTGCCATCCATGTGTATTGCGCATGTTATGCCTCCCGCTCCTCCCCCCAACACATGGGCATGTGTGTTTCGCACACCCTCCCCACCCCGGCATGCTGGGGGGGGGGCACATTGGCATGACATGCTGATATGTATGTACAGATGGAGAGCAGCCAGCCAGCACGCACACAACACAGCACGCCACCTTTCAGCTGATCGCTGGCCAGAGACTCACTGACAGCTGCAAATGACAGCTCAGTGCACACGATGTGTCACATTAAAAACACAGACCACAGCCAGTGAGCCACAGGACTACAAGCCAACAGTGTGGTAAATAAGCGACTTTCAGTCATGTATCACCATAAATATGCCGTAACAAATGCCATTTTGTCAGTTATTACAACGAAAATGAAAGACTTCCTCTTCATCTACACTGTCTAATTTCTCTTTAAAAAAAAAAAAAAAAAAAACTTTATCTCCTTGGTGATTTTAGGCATTTTACTTGCCTGTTATAGGACAGCAATGATAGCCCAGTGGTAAAGTTTCCCTCTGTTAATCAGAGCTTTTGTAAATTGCAGGTTTGAAACCCATGGGTGGCATGTATTTCTTGTTTTCTGTTTCTCCATAGTAACATGCAATGTGGTCCCACAGGTTCCAGCTGGTTTTTATTTTTTCTTTTCCTCCACATCAGCGGCGCAATGTGGTGCAAACACGTTCCAGCTGCTTGCACTGTGTTCTTCCAGTGATTCTTCCTTTCCGGTGAATCGTACCTTCCAGTGATTCTTACCTTTGAATGAATCTTACCTTTGAATGGTTCATCCCTTTGAGTGATTCTTAAACTCTAGGGATTCTTACCTTTGAGTAATTCGTCCCTTCCAGCGAGTCTTACCTTTGAATAAGTCTTGCTTTCGAGTGATTCTTACCATTGAATGATTCTTACCTTTGAGTGATTCTTACCTTCGAGTGTTTCTTACCATTGAATTATTCTTACCTTCTAGTGGTTCTTACCTTTTAGTGATTCTTACCCTTGAATGATTCTTAGGGCCCCATCACACATAACATGATTGAAGCCGACTAGCACACGAATGAGTAACTGCATGCCAGTCATGAAAATCAGAGCTGCTGCCAATGTCTCATACACCTGTCACCACAACTATTCACGCACACCAGTGGCTGAAAGACAGAGTTGTGCTGTTAGCACGAAAATAGTGAGCATGTGACCACTTTCAAGTGCCCCCACAACTGGAGTTGCCAAGCAACACACATTGTATTGCGTATGTGTTATGCCTCCCGCTCCTCCCCCCACAACACATGGGCATGTGTGTTTTGCGCGCCACACCCTCCCCACCCCGGCATGCGGGGGGGGGGGGCACATTGGCATGACATACTGATATCTATGTACAGATGGAGAGCAGCCAAATTATTTTCCACTTTAGTTTTTCCTTTCTTATTTTTGCTTGTAAAACCTTTATTACACTTATAAAACAACACTATAGCATATATATTCTGAAAGTACAGGTTGTCCTGAAAAAAACAGACATAAAACTTGATTGTGGGATGCAGGGAGAGCTGTTAACAGCAATAATAAAACATTTATGCCAGGTGAGTGAACTGTCCAAAAAATGCCCTCAGACACCAGAGGGTTAAAAAAAAAAAAAAAAAAAAAAAAAAAAAACTCTCCTTGAGAGTCACGTGGTGAGGGACTGGGGAATGGCTGCGCCGTAGAAGAGCTCTCAATCCCCGTCAACATTACTTTAAAAAACTAACTTTGGATCATGTCCTACAAACATTTTATTTTACACTGGAAGACACGTTCACTCTAATTGGAAGATTTGAAGCAAGACTGTGGCAAAAATATGACAACCAGCCAGAAAAAACGAAGTGTGCAGACTTGACTGCCAACTGTGGCTATCGGCAAACGTAACTCAGCTATCCTGGCTAGCCAAGAAGAAGGACAAAAAACTGATATAAATGGCTTTTTCGCTGAGATTGCCAAAGTGGGGGCAACACTGAATGTGGTTGCAAGTGATGTGACGCTAATCAAGTCAGACACAACGGAACTGAAGAACGCAGTGAGTGCTATTAAAACAAAGCTAACAGAGGCCGAAAGTCGCATTTCCGATGTGGAGGACAAGGTAGCTGTCATGGCTAATGACAGTGGAAAACTTGCTAAAGTAGTGGCGCAAGTTTCTGCTCGAGTTGATGACCAGGAAAACAGGGCACGTCAAGAAAATATCAGACTGGTGGGACTAAAGGTGGGAAAGGAGGCTGGGACAACGCTGTCTGACTACGTGCAGAGAATACTTTCAGACGGTCTCGGTCTGTCTGGAAGTGAGTTTGAAATTGAACGCTGTCATAGAAGCCCGGGGCCTCGGCCGAACCCTGACTAACCTCCGCGTATCATATAGGTGAGATTCGTCAGATACATCGCTCGAGAAAAGTGCTAACGGCTGCCAAAAAGAAGAGGGGGACTCCATGGGAGGACTGTAACCTGTCGTTTTTTGAGGATTTGACCAAGGAGCGCTCTGCACAACGCAAATTGTTTTCCCCGGTGATGAAAGTATTGTGGCAGCATCAGGTGAAGCACACGCTGGCTCATCCAGCGATGCTTCAATTCACATGGAGGGGGAAGTGCCTATGTTTTACTGATGCAAGAGAGGCAGAAAGTTTTGTCCAAGAGAATAGTGAAAGCACAGATGATTAAGGAAAATCATGAAGATGGACTACAACGTGGAAGACAACGCAGGAGCATTTTGTTCATTTGTACAAGTAAGAGAGCGAGAAATTCACTTTTACTGACGGGGGAGGGGAGAACACTGTGGCGCAGACAGGACCAAGACGACGGGAGCAGGGGAGGGATCGTCTTCGGAACCCACGCGGACTAGATAAGACTTGATTTTACAGCCAGAAAGGCTTTACAATGCAATGTTCTTTTTTGTCCAGTGTTTAACTTTTTGTTATTGTTCTATTGTTTTGTAGACAGCGAGGTGACAATTAGTGTCGAGTGTGCACCAAAATGCGGTTACATACAGTGTGGTAGACTTAAAAATTTCAAGCCAGCAATTTGGGTATTGGACAATAATGGATAAATCAGGCATTAATATTGTAACGTGGAATATTAATGGTTGTGGCACGCCAGTTAAAAGAAAAAAGTTCTCAGCTATCTTAAATCTCATAACACAGATATAGCGCTTATACAAGAAACACATTTTGCAAGTAGAACTGAATGTTATGTGTCGGACGCAGCCCGGAGAACCGACCAGCGTTTGAAGGACCCAGTATAAAATAAGCAGAGCACGGTACAAAGGATAACAGAGTTTAATAAACATAACAGTGACGTGCTAATACAACAAATGAGTGCGCGGTCTGCGAGGTTGATATACGGTGTGCTCCCAGCAGCACTAACGGTCCAGAGCCAGAAACATTTCGGACCCAAGGACCCCGCCGACACCCCCCAGGTGGCCACAACAAACCGAGTCTGTGAAAGAAGAAATCATCATGTGAGTCCACACTCTACACACAGAGAGACCGCTCAAAGGTGTACAAACAGCAAACACTTCCTGGCTTAATTACTAATCAGCTTCCCTCCCTGCAGGCATGGAACAGCCAGTTCACATAACTCAACTGCAGTGGAAGCTGATTAAAATGACTAACATAACAGCTCAATACAATAAGGTGTGAGGGACACCACATTTACTGACTGTACAAATGTTAGTCACAAAACCTAACGTACCTCAGGAAGTGTGCTGACGAGCGTGACACCTCACCCCCTCCTCTTTCACAGACCATGCATCAAACCTGGATGTTCTCTGCATCCACTGATGATGAGATGGCTCTCGAGACGACAATCTCACCCGTCTGGTCACAAGGTCGTGTCTCTGGCAAATACACACTGTGTACTCCAGACTTAAATGCCACCATGCTCCAATCCGTGTAGATGCACCACAGCTGTGAGTCCTGACGAGCCTCAAGTGATCAGGGTGAGGTCCTAATAACTCAGCCACACAGCCACTCAGTCCTAAACGCGCACCACCTGGAAGGAAAACCAAAAGACAGAAACAGAAGACAAACAAAAGCCAGCCAGGCACGCCAGCCACAACACTGAAGCCTTAAAAACGAAAGAGAGTGGGTTGGGAAAGTATTTTACAATTCTATATCCAGCAAAAGTCGTGGTGTAATTATTCTTATTAATAAGAGACAATTTTGTGTTATTACAAGAGTTCAAAGACACTGAGGGAAGGATAATATGCGTTCAAGCACTTGTAAATGGTGTAAAAGTTGTACTCTGCAATATATATGCCCCAAATAGGGAAGAACCAAACTTTGTTTCCAATGTTCTTAATATATTGTGTAATTTTGAAGGCCAGATTGTGCTAGGAGGAGATTTTAATCAAGTTCCCGATGATTACACAGATAGGAGTGTAATAAGTGTCAATTCCAATACCAGAAACAAATCTGCATCAATTTTTTAAAAGAGGAAATTGGGTTGGTGGACATTTGGAGACTAATACATCCTGGAACGAGAGTACACATTTTATTCCCACTCCCACAAAAGCTATTCTCTAATCTCTGGTGTAAGTGTTGACCAGGTGGTGGACTGTGAAATAGGTGTAATTGCTCTGACAGACCATGTTCCAGTGGAGTTACATATACAGTAGTGTTCAGAATAATAGTCGTGCTATGTGACTAAAAAGATTAATCCAGGTTTTGAGTATATTTCTTATTGTTACATGGGAAACAAGGTACCAGTAGATTCAGTAGATTCTCACAAATCCAACAAGACCAAGCATTCATGATATGCACACTCTTAAGGCTATGAAATTGGGCTATTAGTAAAAAAAAAAAAAAAAAAAAAAAAAAAAAAAAGTAGAAAAGGGGGTGTTCACAATAATAGCAGCATCTGCTGTTGATGCTACAAACTCAAAACTATTATGTTCAAACTGCTTTTTTAGCAATCCTGTGAATCACTAAACTAGTATTTAGTTGTATAACCACAGTTTTTCATGATTTCTTCACATCTGCGAGGCATTAATTTTGTTGGTTTAGAACCAAGATTTTGCTGGTTTACTAGTGTGCTTGGGGTCATTGTCTTGTTGAAACACCCATTTCAAGGGCATGTCCTCTTCAGCATAAGGCAACATGACCTCTTCAAGTATTTTGACATATCCAAACTGATCCATGATACCTGGTATGTGATATATAGGCCCAACACCATAGTAGGAGAAACATGCCCATATCATGATGCTTGCACCACCATGCTTCACTGTCTTCACTGTGAACTGTGGCTTGAATTCAGAGTTTGGGGGTCGTCTCACAAACTGTCTGCGGCCCTTGGACCCAAAAAGAACAATTTTACTCTCATCAGTCCACAAAATATTCCTCCATTTCTCTTTAGGCCAGTTGATGTGTTCTTTGGCAAATTGTAACCTCTTCTGCACATCTTTTATTTAACAGAGGGACTTTGGGGGGGATTCTTGCAAATAAATTAGCTTCACACAGGCGTCTTGTCATCCTGGAGCTGATCAATGGGTTAACCTTTGCCATTCTGGTTATTCTTCTATCCATTTTGATGGTTGTTTTCCGTTTTCTTCCATGTGTCTCTGTTTTTTTTTGTCCATTTTAAAGCATTGGAGATCATTGTAGATGAACAGCCTATAATTTTTTGCACCTGCGTATAAGTTTTCCCCTCTCCAATCAACTTTTTAATCAAACTACGCTGTTCTTCTGAACAATGTCTTGAACGTCCCATTTTCCTCAGGCTTTCAAAGAGAAAAACATGTTCAACAGGTGCTGGCTTCATCCTTAAATAGGGGACACCTGATTCACACCTGTTTGTTCCACAAAATTGACGAAACCACACTACTGTTATTGTGAACACCCCCTTTTCTACTTTTTTACTAATAGCACAATGTCATAGCCTTAAGAGTGTGCATATCATGAATGCTTGGTCTTGTTGGATTTGTGAGAATCTACTGAATCTACTGGTACCTTGGTTCCCATGTAACAATAAGAAATATACTCAAAACCTGGATTAATCTTTTTAGTCACATAGCACTACTATTATTCTGAACACTACTGTAGATTTACAAGAATAGTCGTGGAAGATGGAGATTAAACTCCAGCATTTTGCAGGATGAACAATTTGTGGCAACTTTAAGGGATGATTTCCTCTTTTTTCTTAGAAGTAAATATTGGAACTACGGACAGATTGGCAACAGTGTGGGATGGTCATAAGGCCTTTATCGGGGGTAAATGTTTAGCCTATCTTTCTAAGAAAGTAATAGAAGGTAAAGAAAAAATAAAAACATTGGAAAAACAGAATGGATTTAGAAAAACAATTGGCAGATAAATATGACGAGAATGGGTTTAGAAGAATATACCAACTAAAATTCAAACTTAATGAAATCTACAGTAAAAAGGCAGAGTATGCATTGTTTAGGCTCAAAACAAATTTATGAGAACGGTGAAAAAAAACAGGACGGCTACTGTCAAGACAACTTAAACGTTTAGAAAATCAAAGCGTGATTTCGGCAATTAAAAAAGATGGCAAGTTGATAACAGTATTAATACCCCACAATGATGTTTTCAAAAACTTTTATGAAAATCTTTATACTTCAGAGAATACAGCCAGTACAGAAGAATTAGAGTCCTTTTTTGACAAGATATTACTGCCTAAAGTTTCTCAGTAAGGGAAAGAGAGATTGGAGGCGCCTAATAAGTTTAAAAAGTTAAAGTTAAAAAAGCTATTTCTGGAATGAAGAGGGGGAGGTCACCCAGTATAGATGGATTTACAGTAGAATATTACCATTTATTTGCAGATATACTTGCTCCAATTCTGACTGTCTTATATCAAGAAGCTTTTGAATATGGCACACTCCCTGAAAGTTTTAATCAGGCTATAATCACTCTTTTGCCAAAAGGTGACAAAGATTTAACAGATCCAGCAAACTACAGACCTCTAAGTTTGATGAATGCAGATTGTAAAATTTTGTCCAAAATTTTAGCAGTGAGATTGGAAATGGTGTTGCCACAGATTGTTCATAAAGACCAGGTGGGGTTTATTAAGCATTGGTCATCAGCTGACAATATGCAGAGATTACTACATCTATTATGGGCAAATAAGCACAACACAAACCCCGTGGTTGCATTATCACTTGATGCTCAAAAAGCTTTTGACAGGGTCGAGTGGAGTTTTTTGTTCAGTACTCTGTCAAAATTTGGAATGGGTGACAATTTTTGTAGGTGGGATAGTACATTGTATTCTGGTCCAAAAACAGCTGTTTTCACAAATGGAGTACTGTCCCAATTTTTTTGTATCTCAAGGTCGACCCGTCAGGGCTGTAGCCTCAGCCCGCTTTTGTTCACAATTTTTCTGGAACCTCTAGCTATTAAAATCAGGGGAGTGAGCACAAATTATTTTTGTATGCAGATGATATTTTGGTGCTTTGTCAGGACCCCTCTAACTCAATTACAACATTATTACAAATTATTGATGACTTCTCTAAACTGTCAGGTTACAAAATTAACTGGCACAAGTCAGAGGCAATGCCAGTTTCACAAAATTGCAAGGCTAACATATTATCTTCCTTCAAATTTAAATGGTTACAAAAGGAGATGAAATATTTAGGAATAGCGCTTAATCTGGATGTTAATGATATTATGGCTTATAATATGGAAAAAGTGCTCATTAAAGTGAAAAACAATTTGGATAATTGGAGCAAGTTGCATTTGACACTATGGGGCAAGGTAAATATAATATAGATGGCCGTGGCCCCTTTGATCAATTATTATACTGGAATGATACCAATGTGTATTCCAGGCCAAATTCTTTCAAGATATAATAATATGATTAAACACTTTCTTTGGGATGGTGGCAAACCTAGGATTGGGTGACTGGGTGACTGTGAGGAGAAAGCATAGTCCTAAACAGAAGCCCCCTGTACACCACCAACCCGTTCACATCTCTAACCATTTTTCCCCATTCAGCGACACACCCGCCGAGGATCAAACTCTGGTTATTGGCGACTCTGTTTTGAGAAATGTGAAGTTAACGACAGCAGCATCCATAGTCAAATGTCTTCCGGGGGCCAGAGCAGGCGACATTGAAGGAAATTTGAAACTGCTGGTTAAGGCTAAGCATAAATTTGGTAAGATTGTAATTCACGTCGGCAGTAATGACACCCGGTTACGCCAATCGGAGGTCACTAAAATTAACATTGAATCGGTGTGTAACTTTGCAAAAACAATGTCGGACTCTGTTGTTTTCTCTGGGCCCCTCCCCAATCGGACCGGGAGTGACATGTTTAGCCGCATGTTCTCCTTGAATTGCTGGCTGTCTGAGTGGTGTCCAAAAAATGAGGTGTGCTTCATAGATAATTGGCAAAGCTTCTGGGGAAAACCTGGTCTTGTTAGGAGAGACGGCATCCATCCCACTTTGGATGGAGCAGCTCTCATTTCTAGAAATCTGGCCAATTTTCTTAAATCCTCCAAACCGTGACTATCCAGGGTTGGGACCAGGAAGCAGAGTTGTAGTCTTACACACCTCTCTGCAGCTTCTCTCCCCCTGCCATCCCCTCATTACCCCATCCCCGTAGAGACGGTGCCTGCTCCCAGACCACCAACAACCAGTAAAAATCTATTTAAGCATAAAAATTAAAAAAGAAAAATATAGCACCTTCAACTGCACCACAGACTAAAACAGTTAAATGTGGTTTATTAAACATTAGGTCTCTCTCTTCTAAGTCCCTGTTAGTATGATATAATAATTGATCAACATATTGATTTATTCTGCCTTACAGAAACCTGGTTACAGCAGGATGAATATGTTAGTTTAAATGAGTCAACACCCCCGAGTCACACTAACTGTCAGAACGCTCGTAGCACGGGCCGAGGCGGAGGATTAGCAGCAATCTTCCACTCCAGCTTATTAATTAATCAAAAACCCAGACAGAGCTTTAATTCATTTGAAAGCTTGACTCTTAGTCTTGTCCATCCAAATTGGAAGTCCCCAAAAACAGTTTTATTTGTTGTTATCTATCGTCCACCTGGTCATTACTGTGAGTTTCTTTGTGAATTTTCAGACCTTTCGTCTGACTTAGTGCTTAGCTCAGATAAGATAATTATAGTGGGTGATTTTAACATCCGCATAGATGCTGAGAATGACAGCCTCAACACTGCATTTAATCTATTATTAGACTCAACTGGCTTCGCTCAAAATGTAAATGAGTCCACCCACCACTTTAACCATACTTTAGATCTTGTTCTGACTTATGGTATGGAGATGGAAGACTTAACAGTATTCCCTGAAAACCCCCTTCTGTCTGATCATTTCTTAACATTTACATTTACTTTAATGGACTACCCAGCAGTGGGGAATAAGTTTCATTACAGTAGAAGTCTTTCGGAAAGCGTAACTAGGTTTAAGGATATGATTCCTTCTTTGTTATGTTCTCCAATGCCATATACCAACACAGTGCAGAGTAGCTACCTAAACTCTGTGAGTGAGATAGAGTATCTTGTCAATAGTTTTACATCCTCATTGAAGACAAATTTGGATGCTGTAGCTCCTCTGAAAAAGAGAGCCTTAAATCAGAAGTGCCTGATTCCATGGTATAACTCACAAACTCGCAGCTTAAAGCAGATAACCCGTAAGTTGGAGAGGAAATGGCGTCTCACTAATTTAGAAGATCTTCACTTAGCCTTGAAAAAGAGTATGTTGCTCTATAAAAAAAAAAGCCCTCCGTAAAGGTAGGACATCTTACTACTCATCACTAATTGAAGAAAATAAGAACAACCCCAGGTTTCTTTTCAGCACTGTAACCAGGCTGACAAAGAGTCAGAGCTCTATTGAGCCGAGTATTCCTTTAACTAGTAATGACTTCATGACTTTCTTTGCTAATAAAATTTTAACTATTAGAGAAAAAATTACTCATAATCATCCCAAAGACATATCGTTATCTTTGGCTGCTTTCAGTAATGCTGGTATTTGGTTAGACTCTCTTTCCGATTGTTCTGTCTGAGTTATTTTCATTAGTTACTTCCTCCAAACATCAAAATGTCTATTAGACCCCATTCCTACCAGGCTGCTCAAGGAAGCCCTACCATTAATTAATGCTTCAAATCTTAAATACGATCAATCTTTATTAGTTGGCTATGTACCACAGTCTTTTAAGGTGGCATTAATTAAACCATTACTTAAAAAGCCATCACTTGACCCAGCTATCTTAGCTAATTATAGGCCAATCTCCAACCTTCCTTTTCTCTCAAAAATTCTTGAAAGGGTAGTTGTAAAACAGCTAACTGATCACCTGCAGAGGAATGGTCTATTTGAAGAGTTTCAGTCAGGTTTTAGAATTCATCATAGTACAGAAACAGCACTAGTGAAGGTTACAAATGATCTTCTTATGGCCTCAGACAGTGGACTCATCTCTGTGCTCGTCCTGTTAGACCTCAGTGCTGCTTTTGATACTGTTGACCATAAAATTTTATTACAGAGATTAGAGCATGCCATAGGTATTAAAGGCACTGCACTATGGTGGTTTGAATCATATTTATATAATAGATTACAATTTGTTCATGTAAATGGGGAGTCTTCTTCACAGACTAAGGTTAATTATGGAGTTCCACAAGGTTCTGTGCTAGGACCAATTTTATTCACTTTATACATGCTTCCCTTAGGCAGTATTATTAGAAAGCATTGCTTAAATTTTCATTGTTACGTAGATGATACCCAGCTTTATCTATCCATGAAGCCAGAGGACACACACCAATTAGTTAAACTGCAGGAATGTCTTACAGACATAAAGACATGGATGACCTCTAATTTCCTGCTTTTAAATTCAGATAAAACTGAAGTTATTGTACTTGGCCCCACAAATCTTAGAAACATGGTGTCTAACCAGATCCTTACTCTGGATGGCATTACCCTGACCTCCAGTAATACCGTGAGAAATCTTGGAGTCATTTTTGATCAGGATATGTCCTTCAATGCGCATATTAAGCAAATATGTAGGACTGCTTTTTTGCATTTGCGCAATATCTCTAAAATTAGAAAGGTCTTGTCTCAGAGTGATGCTGAAAAACTAATTAATGCATTTATTTCCTCTAGGCTGGACTACTGTAATTCATTATTATCAGGTTGTCCTAAAAGTTCCCTGAAAAGCCTTCAGTTAATTCAAAATGCTGCAGCTAGAGTACTGACAGGGACTAGAAGGAGAGAGCATATTTCACCCATATTGGCCTCTCTTCATTGGCTTCCTGTTAATTCTAGAATAGAATTTAAAATTCTTCTTACTTATAAGGTTTTGAATAATCAGGTCCCATCTTATCTTAGGGACCTCATAGTACCATATCACCCCACTAGAGCGCTTCACTCTCAGACTCCTATGCCTCTACTACCTGTTGCAGTTGATGTTTAGATTAAAATATTGTGATATGTGCTGTGATTTATTTTTAACTACTTATTTGTGCACCTCACTTTGTTTTTTGTTTTGTTAGTGTTTATATGTTTATTTTGCTTGTTGACTAAATATAAAATGAATAAAAACTTGAATTATAAAAAAAAAAAACTCCTTGTTGATTTTAGGCATTTTACTCGCCTGTTATAGGACAGCGATGGTAGCGCAGTGGTAAAGTTTCCAGCGTGCGATGTGGTTCCACATGTTCCAGCTGATTCTTCCCTTCCAGTGATGCTTATTTTTGAGTGATTATTAGGGCCCCTTCACACAGTGCAAAGTTTGGACGAAGTGCGCACACAGTGCACATGACACAGGAATTGTGTACAAACCGTGTAATGTTGTTCCTGTCACCAGTGACTCATACAACTGTTGCTGTAACTATTTGCGCACACAAGCCCTTAAAAGTGCGCTGCGTGAACCCATCACACCCTCTTGCAGCGGGTGCCGGCCAAATTACAGGTGACACACATGAATGCCTAACACCACTCGCATGGCACTTAGAAAATGTGTGGCCAGTCACACTCTTGGTATGACAACAGACTGCAGACAGTCACTGTCGTACTGCTGGGAAAGTTCCCTTCGAGTGTGTCTTTGCAAACACACACTGACACGTGGGTGTGTGCACTCCACTCACAGGAGGCGTGGCTTCTGACAGAAGCAGCTGTGGTGATCTGTCATTCTGGACATTCCAGGTACACAACACCTACTGTGTTTGGACAGTCATGGACTAACAACTGTCCACTGTGAGGCACATGTGTCTGATTGCTGTATTTACGTGGACATAAAACATATATTGCTGTGGTGGTGACAAGCTGCAGCAAATGAGCACGCACATGGAGGGGACACTGACAGCCCCCCAGGTTGAAATGGACCATCAGATCAGAACACACAGTGGGCGATCTGACGTCATGTCACCCACGTGACGTCATGTCACCCACGTGAGCTCTGTTCCACATGATGCGGTGTCTGTGCTGTGGTGCGCCGTCCACAAGACATGCGTGTCGGGCAGAACACATGCGCGCGGCCGACTGGATTCACCGGAACAGTAGATGTGGACTTGATCAGAACACACTGCTTCTCATTCATGTCATTTCATGACTGTATGTCATTGACCATGGGTCATCTCCAGAGGAATGGGTGAATCATATTTGTATTGCCCGCTTGATAAGAGGGATTCATTATAATGTAATGTTTTTATATGGTGTGTGATTTTATTTATTTTTTAAATGCATCGATGTCCTTCTTGATATCAGGCAGTTTCCTGCACCTTTCACAGGCCACTGATGGTAGCTCAGTGGTAACATTTCTGACGGACAGTCAGAGCTTTTGGAAAGCACGGGTTTGAATCTTGTGGGTGACATGTATTTTTTATTTTCACAGCAAAGACACTATGATAGAATGAGGTAGAAGAAACGTAACCCGGCCCAGAGGAAGCCCGGGGCCCTCATCTGGAGCCTGGATGTAGGGCCCGTCAGCGAGCGCCTGGTGGCTGTGCTTGGCATGGAGCCCAGTCGGGCACAGCCCAAAAAAGCAATGTGGACTTTCCATCTACACCAGGGGTAGCCAAGTTCGGTCCTCGAGAGCCACATTCCTGACACTCTTAGTTGTCTCCCTGCTCCAACACACCTGAATCCAATGAAAGGCTCATTAAAAGTCTGCTAACGAGTCTTTCATTGGATTCAGGTGTGTTGGAGCAGGGAGACAACTAAGTGTCAGGAATGTGGCTCTCGAGGACCGAACTTGGCCACCCCTGATCTACACGCTGTGGGTTCACCACCTCTAGGGAGAACCGCTGGTGTCGTGTGCACTGTCCTTCGGGTGGCAGTGAAAGTTGAGGGCCTCAATGGACCAGACCCGGGCGGCAGGGGCTAGGTCTGGGGGTGTGGAATATCACCTCGCTGTGGGGGAAGGAGCCAGAGCTCATGCGGGAGGTGGAGCGATACCAGTTAGATCCGGTGGGTCTCGCCTCCACGCACAGCCTCGGCTCCAGAACCACTCTCCTTGATAGGGGTTGGACTTTATTCTTCCCTGGAGTTGCCCAGGGGGTGAGGCGCCGGGCGGGTGTGGGGATACTCACGAGTCTCCTGCTGAGTGCCGATACATTGGAGTTTACTCCAGTAGATGAGAGGGTCACCTCCCTGGGTCTTCGGGTGGCAGGGGTGAAAACTCTGTTTGTGTATATGCATCGAACAGCATTTTGGAGTATTCGGCCTCCTTGGAGTCCCTGAATGGAGTCCTGTATGGGGCTCTGGTGGGGGACTCCATTGTTCTGCTAGGGGACTTCAACGCACATGTGGGCAATGACAGAGACACCTGGAGAGGTGTGACTGGGAGGAACGGCCTCCCTGATCTAAACCCAAATGGTCGTTTGTTATTGGACTTCTGTGCTAGTCACGGACTGTCCACAACGAACACCATGTTCGAACATAAGGATGCTCATAAGTGTACATGGTACCAGAGCACCCTAGGCCAAAAATCAATCATTGATTTTGTGATCGTATCATCTGATTCAAGGCCGCATGTTCTGGACACTCGGGTGAAGAGAGGGGCAGAGCTGGCAACTGATCACCATCTGGTGGTGAGTTGGATTAGAGGGTGGAGGAGGACTTTGGACACACTTGGTAAGCCCAAACGGATACTGCAGGTGAACTGGGAATGTCTGGAGGAGCCCACTGTCCGACAGATCTTCAACTTACACCTCTGGGAGAGCTTCTCTAGCATCCCTGTGGAGGTTGGGGGCATTGAACCAGAATGGGCAATGTTCAAAGCTTCCATTGCTGAAGCTACAGTGGGGAGCTGTGGCCTGAAGGTCTTAGGTGCCTCAAGAGGGGGGCAACCCTCGAACACCGTGGTGAAGGAGTCCTTCCGGGATATGTTATCTCAGAGGACTCCAGAGGCAGTTGCAAGGTACCGACAGGCCTGAAGCGCAGCAGCCTCTGCTGTGGGGGAAGCAAAGCAGTGGGTGTGGGAGGAGTTCGGAGCAACCATGGAGAAGGACTTTCGATCAGCACCAAGGTGCTTCTGGTGGACTGTGAGACACCTCAAGAGGGGAAAACTGGGAACCATCCAAGCTGTCTGCAGTAAGGATGGGACTCTGTTGACCTCAACTGAGGATGTAATCCGGTGCTGGAAGTAACACTTTGAGGAACTCCTGCATCAGACCGGTGCGCCCTCTACAGTAGGGGCAGAGCTGGAAGCTGATGGAGGATTTTCATCAATTTCCCTGGTGGAAGTCACTGAGGTTGTCAAACAGCTTTGCAGTGGCAAGGCCCTGGGGGTTGATGAGATCCGTCCAGAAATGCTGAAGGCTCTGGGTGTGGAGGGATTGTCTTGGATGAAACGCCTCTTCAACAGTGCGTTGAGGTCTAGGACAGTGTCAAAGGAGTGGCAAACTGGGGGTGGTGTTCCCCACATTTAAAAAGGGCGACAAGAGAGAGTGTGCCAACTACAGGGGCATCACACTACTCAGCCTCCCTGGTAAAGTCTACTCCAGGGTACTGGAAAGGAGGGTTCGGCTGATTGTCGAACATCTGATTGAAGAGGAACAATGCGGGTTCCTCGTCCCCCGTCCTGGTTGTAGAACAACCAACCAGCTCTACTCTCACAAGGATCCTGGAGGGTGCCTGGGAGTATGCCCACCCAGTCTACATGTGTTTTGTGGACTTGGAGAAGGCGTATGATCGGGTAGCCCAGGAGATACTGTGGGAGGTGCTGCGGGAGTATGGAGTGACAGGGTCCCTTCTCAGGGCCATCCAATCTCTGTACTCGCAAAGTGAGAGCTGTGTTCGGGTGTCGTACTCGTTTCCGGTGGAGGTTGGCCTCTGCCAGTGCTGCGTCTTGTCACCAATCCTGTTTGTGATATTCATGGACAGGACATCGAGGCGTAGTCGGGGTGCACATGTGACTCCCCCCAACACATCTGGTGTGTTGGGGTGGGTGGGCACACTTGCATAAAATGCTTCTATGTATGTACAGATCTGATCACATGACAGAGAGGTCTGATTGCACACAGCACGGGGAGGGGCCTGTCAGCTGATCACAGCACACTGAAAGCTGGATGGCAGGTCAGTGCACACGTCAGGATGTGGCACAGACCGGGCAGACACAAATGCAAACTCACAGCAGGTGCAGTTACGTTTAATCATTGTAACAGGAAGGGATTTGGTACACAGGTGGTCCAGCAATGAATCTAAGGTACAGACAGGCGTAAGGCTGAGGCTTGGTCGAACAAACAGGCTGAGGTCAAAATACACAGCGTGGTGGTAATCAAAGGCAGAGACAAAAATGTGGTCGAGGACAACACAAGGTCTAATACCGGCAGGCTGAATACAAGACAAAACAAGGCAAGGTGTGAGGGCTGGAAAGTGAAATACATTCAACAATTTGGCGAGGGACTGTGAGACTGTGAGGGCTTAAATAACTGGTGGTGTAATTAGTGGAGCAAGACGCAGGTGTTAGTGAAGTTTCTGGAGGGGGGTCGTGGCCAGGGAAGACAAAGGTAAGTGCAAGAGAGTGCAGTGAGACCAAAAACAAAGGAAGCTGGAGCAAAATAATAATTGACAAAAAAAACAAAAAAAAACGGTGAAGAAATGTGAAGTTCTCAACAGACAATAATTAATGTGAACAAAACAAAAGGGGGAAACTGGGACATGACGTGACTAATCAACATAGCAGGAAACAAGAGGATCAAAGACTATAACAGAAACCAGAACCGGACTGACCCATATCAAAGTATAAGAATAATTGCAACAACTGATGAGCAGAAAAACTAAAACCAGTGACCGCACAACACAAAATAAATGATAAACAGAAAATGCAATAAATACTAAAAGGAACACAACTAGATGAAAACACTGAAGATAAATATTATGTTAAGGTTTAAAGCCAGGAGCCGATATAGGAAGATCCCCAATATGCAGACAGTCGAGACTCAAAGGTGCATTCAAAAAGTAAGGAATTTATTTACAAATGGTTAAGCTAAACTCAGAAACAGGTAAGTATCACAACAAAATACAGACTAACCCAACACAGGGTGAGGGATTCCAAAAACAGCAATTGTGCAGATAAATGTCAACCAAAAACAGATTTAACTCAACTCTGGGAGAGGGATTCCAAAAAAATACAATCTACTCCAAAGACAGGGTAAGGGAAAAGGCCAACAGGAAAAGGTATGTCACAAAAAGGGGAAAAACATTCACAAACCCAAGGAAATAACTGCTCACAAAAACTAACCATAAAAAAACAGAAAAACTCATGATGAAGAAACCAGTGATTACATACCACTCAGCATGGACAAAAAAAAAGACAAATACAAGGGACTCCCAATGATGGAGCAAACAGAGGTTTAAATTAACTGACTAATGACTAACACCTGGGACAAAGTGAACACCTGCAGAAATCAATGTGGACATGTAATGACTTGAACTGAACAGAAGATGGCAGCAGAAACAAGGCATAAAAACAATAAACAGTGAGTAACTCAAAACTAGAAATTAACAACCTGACACGCTGACTAAAGATACAGAAAAATGCCTCAACCACAGATAAACAAAGTAAAACAAAATACATAATCCACCTGGATCATAAAAACTGAAAGAACCATGATTAACAAAATAACATAAAGCAGAGACACACATACGGAAGCAAGGAGGGACATAACACATGCAACAACGCAGAACGGTGAAGGGCGTGACAGACACACAACCCTTGGAAGGAGGGAGTGAAGGAATAGCCAAAAGATTAAACACAAGCTATAAAGACTCACAACCGGGGGGAGACAAAGACTGGCCGACGTCATATATCCACAAACAACAGAAGAGTGACAGACTGTGAGAGAACACGCCCACATACACACCAACATAGAAACGAGACATGATCGCACACACAGGACACAGACATTAACCACAAATGGGGCAACTAAGACAAGACAGGACCAAATGTCTAATGCACAACCCATAAGGACTCAGCCAAGCTGCAGGAAAACACATACACAAATGACAAACTAATAAAAACCACCTACACAGATGACATCACAACATATTAACCAAAACCAGTGATTAAAACACAATTAAGCAACACAAAATAAATGATAAACAGAGAGTGCAATAAATAACAAAAGGAACATAACCAGACAGGAAGCACTTGAAGGTAAATAATAACCAAAACCTGTGACCAAAGCTTAATATACAAAATGTGATAAACAGCAACTTAAGGAACCAAGAGTGAACAAATACGAGGATGATGAACAGAAACAAAGCCAATGATAACAAGAAAGAAGACCAGACATAACCAAAGCATTACTATGATACATGGCATGACATGACAAAAAACAAAAAAACAAAAGGCTCAGAGCACAAATGTGGAAAAAAGTTCAGAATCATAACAGCTGGCTCCAAAATGGCTGGATCATGACAACACATTACAAACACAGACACCACCACCAGGACAGTTATATAAATAATTCCAACAATACCTACATATGCAGTTACATAACAAATAACAAAAATGAATGACCACATAACACAGAGTGACACGTTGGTCTGGGTGGACCGCATTGGTCTGGGCGGACTGTGTTGGCCTGGGTGGACAATGGTATGGGCGGACCGCGGACATGCGGCTGTAAAGATCTCTGCTACTGGACGTCCCAGCTGGAGGACATTCCTCCGTGAGGTGCGTGTCTCTGCCTGCTGTCCTCATGTGGAAATATATAAATCATCTTTTGCCTTTGTGCTGGGCTGCAGTGGCCAGACACAGCGCACCTCCTCCATGTCCTTGTTGATTTCAGGCATTTTTCTGCACCGATTACAGGCCAGTGACGTTAGCTTAATGGTAAAGTTTCTGGCTGGTAATCACAGCTTTTGGAAAGTTTAGGTTCGAATCCCATGGGTGGCATGTATTTTTTTTTTATTATTTTCACAGCAGCTGCACAATGTGTAACCACATCACGCAGCTGCTCGCACTGTGTTCCTGCATGCACAAAACCACTGCAGCATGTATTTTTATATATATATATTTTTTTTTTTTTTCTTCACAGCAGCTGCACGATGTGTAACCACATCATGCACTGTTTTCCTGAGTGCACGAACTGTCACAGCAGCATCATGCATGCCTGCCTGTCGGTGCAATGTTTTCGTGGTTCGCTCATATGAGTTGTTCCACCATGAATCGCCCTGAGTTGTATTTATTCGTACGATCGGTGAAGGAGCCCTACCTTTTCACGATTTTGACCTTCCAGTGATTCTGACCATTGAGTGGTTCTTTCCTCTGAATGATTCTTACATTTGAGTAATTCATCCCTTTGAGTGATTCTTTCCTTTGAGTGATTCTTCCATTTGAATGATTCTTACGTTTGAGTGATTCTTCCCTTTGAATGTTTTTTACATTTTAGTGATTCTTTCATTTGAATGTTTTTTACATTTTAGTGATTCTTCCCTTTGGGTGATTCTTCCATTTGACTGATTCTTACCTTCGAGTGATTTTTACATTTGAGTGATTCTTATCTTCGAGTGATTCTTCCCTTTGAATGATTCTTCCCTTTGAGTGATTCTTCCCTTTGAGTGATTCTTCCCTTTGAGTGATTTGTACATTTAAGTGATTCTTCCCTTTGAGTGATTTGTACATTTAAGTGATTCTTCCCTTTGAGTGATTCTTCCCTTCCAGTGATTCTTGAAGCACTCAGAGGTCACAAAAATGGACATAGAGACATCTTTCTGAACTTGCCAGAAAGATGTGTCGGCATTGATTAATAGTCTCTGGTCCTCTCCCCTCCTCTCCTCCCATCATTATGTGGCGCTTAGCAGGCTGACATCGTTAAACAGATTGCTGGCGCAATTTTGTAGACAGTAAAGCTTTAGTTTTATTGATAACTGGCCTTCATTCTGGGGCCACCGTGGCTTGCTGATGTCAGGGATTTGGCCGGGTCAGGGTGCTGAGTCCTTATTTTTCCCCTTTTTGTGGTTTTCTGTCTGCTTTGGCTTTGATTTATCAGTAATTAGTTTCATCATGAGTTATTCTGTTATGTTTTTCTTATCACTTTGTTACTTTTCATACTTTAGCCATTGTCCAGTTCTGTTCTAGTTCTGTTTAGCCAGTTTGTGTTTTCATTGTTTATCATTTAGCTTTCATCTGTATATGTTGGCTGTTGTACTTTTATATCGAGTTTTTATTTCTGTGTATTAGTCTGTTCCTGTTTAATTTTGCTTTTGTATTGATTTCCTGATCAGTTCTAGTTGCTTTTGTACTCATGCTCATGTTTGATTTTGGTTCCTGTTGTTGCATTATATTCTGACCATGATTTCCAATTTAGCTCTGTTCTGTTTTTGCCATTTATTTCCACTCCACCTCCCATCATGTCTTCATTCCTTGTCTCCCGCCCAGTTACTTATGTTCACTCCACACCCTGCACCTGCCATTATGTTTTTCCCTCACTTTGATGCAGTTTGTTTTATTTCCATTCGCTCACGCTCTTGCATCTGCTCCTGTGTCTTTGTCTATTACATCACGCCACTTTGCTCACTCCCTTCCTCACACTCTTGCCCCGTCTTACTCTTTAGCCAGAAGCCACACCCCCTTCTAGATTGTTCCTCACATGCACCTCGTTTACACCACCTGTCCCTTGCTTCTCACTAATTAGTCCACATGTATTTAAACCCCACAGTCCTTCACTTCCTTGCCAGATTGTTGTCTTAGTACACTTTCCAGCACCCTTCACAGACCTGTTTTTGTCTTGCCGTGTTCTGATCCTTGCTCTGTTTACCTCGACCATGCCTTTTGCTTCATCCCGGATGTCTGAGTTTGCTTGTGCCTCTGAACCCTGCTCATTTGTGACTGCATCTCAGTCTGATACCTCAGCCACGCTGACTGATTACATGTGTGCCGAAACCAAGCCTGGAATAAAGACCATGATTTCTCCTACACCAAAGCCTTGTCTGAGAGTTTGCATTGCGGGTCCAGCCACTCCTGGTGACGGGCACCCACCCGTCCTGACAGCTGATGCCGGACAGCCTTCACCCTACTGGGGAAAGTGTCGCCATCTTGTCTTCATACATAGATAGAGCTCTACAGGGAGGGTAACATTAGGATTTTACAGCAGGCCACAGAGCAGGTGATTAGAGACTCTGCAAGGTTTATGACAAATGTGGGTGTGGAATCCATTAGCTTAGTGGGGAAACTAGTGTAGAAAATCCACTATGGTGATAGTGCAGTTTATCTGCCAGGGAGGGAAGTTCATCAAGTTGAGACTGTGGCCTGTTTCCGTAGATGTGTCCATAAAAAATGATAAAGGGATATGCGTTGCAAACTTAATACCCATAACTACATTGGATGACACTGAAATTGAGGATGGCCTGTTGGCTTTTCCAGCAATATCAAATTTTTCATGTCTGCTACCTACAACCCATGTGGAATGTCTCAAACCTAAACCTACTTCCAGCTATCATATATATGCTCCTCTGGAACCACCCCTAAACCCTTCATCTGGGTCTCATTAGCATAAGATCACTGTCCTCAAAATCATTGTTGATTAATGATCTAATTATTGATCATCACTTAGATATGATTGGGTTATGTGAAACCTGGCTTAAACCTACAGCTGCCCGCCCCTTAAATGAGGCCTGTCCACTGGCATACACATTTAGTCATGTCCCTCGTAATGCGAAGCAAGGTGTTGCTCTTATTTATAAATCTAGGTTTTACTTATTAGCTGTTGGGGGTCACATATATAACTTTGTTGAGCATCTGATTCTCCACTCTGCCCATGATGCTACGTTTTGCCAAGGTCAGAAGAAAAAAAATCAGCTGTATCATTTTTTCACTGTATCTAGGCCTTCTGGCCCATACTCTGAATTCTTAGATGAATTTTGTGCATTGATCTCTAACTTGTCAACTCATGCAGATAACATTCTGATTATTGGTGACTTCTGTCAGGCTGGGCGGGTCCCAGGCACCCGAAGTGGCTGGACCAGCAATGCAGACTCCCAGACTAGGCTTTGGTGTAAAAGAAATCATGGTCTTTAATCTGGGCTGAGGTACGATACACAGGTTATCAAGTAATGGAGCAGAGATACAAACAGGCTCAGGCAAAAATGCAGTCATGGTCAAGCAGGGTTCAGAGGCATGAGCAAACACAGACATCAGGGTTGAGGCAAAAGGCGCAGTCAAAAAATACAGAGCAGGATTTGGTAACACGGCTAGGCAAAAACAGGACTGAGAATGAAAGCTGGAATGTGTACAAATGATAAACTGGCAGACGTGTGGTAGGAGGGAGGAGTTTAAATAGGCTTTTGTTAACTAGGTGCACGTTCAGGTGAATGATCGAGAAAGGGGGCATGGCTGGAGGACAAAGGTTTGTGCACTTGTGCAAGATTGTGAGGTGGAGACAACACAACGTGGAGTGATGAAAAGACAAAAACAGGTGAACAGGTGCCAAGAGCATGAGTGAAGAGAAACACAAAGCAGAAAGAATCAGAGTGAGAGATGCGGACACAAGAGCTGGTGCAGAGGCATGAAGTGATAACACAATCATATATGAGTGAGGGACAAAGACACAATGGCAGGTGCAGTGGCGTGGAGTGACAACAAACAAATGGAATGAAGACTAAAGAGAACACATAAAGCAAAACCCAAGGACAGAATATAATACAACCATGAACAGGACCTGAACTAGGCATGAACATGAGAACTGAAAAGTGATTCATAAGAAACCAAATACAGAAGAAAATAAATACTAAGACAAAACTAAACTGGAACTAACAAAGAAAACAAAGTGGCTAAACAAACTATAAGAAAACAGACACTACACGATAACAGAAAACAAAACACAATACCAAAGCAGATAACACAGATGAGAAGAACAAAATAAACAAGTGAGAAATTAATGATAAACAATGAAAACCCAAACTGGCTGAACAAAACTAGAATAGAACTGAACAATGGCTTAAGGAATGAAAAGTAACAAAGAAACAAAGTGGCAAAGCAAAACAGAATAGAAAATAAGCACATGACGGAAATAAAACAACTAATAAATCAAAGCTGGGGCAGAAACAGAAAGAGGGAAAAATAGAATCAAAGCCCCGATCAGGGCCAAATCCTGACAACTTCAACATTCATATGCAGTAAATAAGCCTTCTGATCCCCTCTGCAAATCATTTATGTTAATTGTGGATGCATTATAATTTCAGCAATGCATTCAGAACTCGATGCACATTAGTGGAAATACCCTGGATTTGGTTCTTGCACGTGGTATTGTTGTCACGAATATTGGCAGCTCTTGGACCACCTTACTGAGAATAATCTTTTTGAGCCACTGCAGTCTGCTTTTAGAAAATAGCATTCCACAGAGCCTGCTCTCACTAAAGTGGTGAAATATCTTCTGTTTGCAATGGAATTGGACACCACTACGGTTCTGTTGCTGTTAGATCTCAATGCTGCATTTGATACCATGGATCATCAAATTCTACTTGATAGGCTGGAGAATCATTTTGGGATTACTGGGACTGCCCTTGCATGGTTGACATCATACCTGACCAGTCATTCTCACTGTGTTTTGCACAACACTACCTCTAACCTTAGTGACATCAAATTTGGGGTTCCATGGGGGTCCGTCTTAGGCCCCCTGCTTTTCTCCCTTTATATAGCACCCATTGGGAACATATTGCAGCATTTTGGGTTTACCTTTCACTGCTATGCTGATGATCCTCAGTTATACATGCCGATAACTGCTGGTAATCTCATCCACATAAAATCCTTACAAGATTGCGTTGCATCAGTGAGAAGCTGGATGTCTAGCAATTTCCTACTTTTAAACTCTGATAAGACTGAAATTATGGTTCTTGGTTCAGTGAGACATCGGCAACAATTTGACTGCTGCAATGTTCTATTTTCTGATTTACCGCAGTCCAGCATTAAGGAACTCCAATTGGTTCGAAATGCTGCTGCCAGACTTTTGACAGGAAGCAGAAAGTTTGACCACAGAACACCCATTGTGGCATCTCTTCACTGGCTTCCTGTCCCCGTGAGATCAGATTTTAAGATTCTGCTACTAGCCTATAAAATTGTTCATGGACTGGCAACTCCCTACCTAGCTGACCTAATTAAACCCTACGTATCAGCCCGGGCTCTGCGTTCTCAGGGTGCAGGACTACTTTGTGTCCCTAGGGTGAATAACAAGTCTGCAGATCACAGAGCTTTCTCTTATCGTGCCCCTGTTCTGTGGAATGATCACCCTGCATCAATAAAACAGTCAGATTCTGTGGAGACTTTCAAGTCCAGACTTAAGACGCACTTATTTTCCCTTTCGTATGGCTAGCATACTGGCATAGTATGTACTTTGCCTTTTAAATTCATTTTATTAGTAAACGGAGTGTGCCACAGCCTCAACTTTATCTAAAGTCTTTGGTCTGGTAGTGAAGCTTAGGGCTAGTGTCCGGCAATCACCTTAGTGTTTCTTCTGTTTTTCATGTTGCTAAATGCTGAAAATTATACTGTATTTGTTCTCTTTCTGATGCCTGATTCTGTTTTTTTTCCTCTCTGTTGGAGGTGCGGCTCCATTCAGAGATGGGTGTGGTGTCTGTTTCTGAAACTCCTGTCCTGTGCACCGGCAACATTTCCTGTATATTCGTTTTGTGAATTGTTCTGTAATTTGTGTCTGTAGTATGGCCCAAGCAGAGGGTCACCTCTTTGAGTTTGGTATGAGGTTTCTTCCTCAAATCATCAGAGGGAGTTTTTTCCTTACCACTGTTGCCTGTGTTCTTGCTCTAGGGGTTAGTAAGGTTAGCCCTTACTTGTGTGAAGTGCCTTGAGGCAACTTTGTTGTGATTTGGAGCTATATAAATTAAATAAATTGAAATTCTTACCTTCCAGTGATTCTTCCCTTTGAGTGATTCTTAGGGCTCCTTCACACATAGTGTGAAGTTTGGATGTAGTGCACACTTAGTGCGCATGACACAGGAATCATGTGCAAACCATGTAATGTCGTCCTTGCCTCCAACGCCTTGTACACCTGCTGCTACAACTATTTGCGCACACAAGTGACTGAAAGACAATTCCAGGTTCCAGATGACGCACAAATTCAGGTGACACGCATGAACATCTAACACCTCTCGCATGGCACTTAGAAAATGTTTGGCCAGTCGCACTCTAACAGACTGCCGACAGTCACTTTTGTACTCAGAAAAATTTGTCTAAGTCCCACATGAGTGTGGCTTTGGTGTGTGCACTGAGATGACAGGAGGTGTGTCCTCCCACTGAAGCGGCTGTGGAAATCTGTGGATCCGGACATCCCAACCGGACACCACGTACTGTGTTTGGACAGACATGGACAAACAACTGCCCACTGTGATGTGTGTGTCTCTTTGATGTTATCAACTGGACGTAAATAAAAACATATCACTGTGGTGATGTGCTGCAGTGAGCGAGCATGCACATGGTCACGATGCTCCCAGGTTGAAACGGACCATCAGATTAGAACATGCAGCAGGTGATCTCACTGTCACATCACCCACGAGAGCTCTTTTCCACATGACGCGGTCATCCACAAGACACGCACATGCGGTTGGAGATACGCCAGCAGATGTGGATATGAATGGGATGAGTGAACTGCTTCTCATTCATGTCATTTTATGACTGTATGTCTGTGACCATGGGTCATCTACAGAGGAACAGATGGATCATATTTGTACTTCTCGCTTGATAAATGCAGTGTTTTTAGATGGCGGGTGATTTTAATTTTTTTGTAATACTTCCATGTCCTTCCTGATATGAGGCAGATTCCCGCAGCTTTCAAAGAATAGCACTGTATAAGCTCAGTGGTAAAGTCGCTGACTGGAAATCAGAGCTTTTGAAAGGCCCAAGTTCGCGTCAGGGGCTGGTGTGGTTTTTTTCCTTCTTTTTTTATTTATTCCACGTAGGCGGCGCGATGTGGTCCCACAGGTACCGGCTGGTTTTTATTTTTTTATTTATTCCACGTAGGCGGCGCGATGTGGTCCCACAGGTACCGGCTGGTTTTTATTTTTTTATGTATTCCACGTAGGCGGCGCGATGTGGTCCCACAGGTACCGGCTGGTTTTTATTTTTTTATGTATTCCACGTAAGCGGCGCGATGTGGTCCCACAGGTACCGGCTGGTTTTTATTTTTTTATGTATTCCACGTAAGCGGCGCGATGTGGTCCCACAGGTACCGGCTGGTTTTTATTTTTTATTTCTTCCACATAAGTGGAGCCATAAGTGGAGCCATGTCCTCGCACTGTTCCTGCTCAAAAGACACCGGTATGTGCATGAACTCTTGCACTGCGCTCCTGCACGCCTGCCCGTCGAAATGAAGTCTCGTAGTGCGCTAATTTCAAACTGTTTCGCGCTGTTGCGCCGTAATCGACCAGACGTCGACCAAACTTCACACTATGTGTGAAGGGGACCTAACATTTGAATGACTCTTGCCTTCCAATGACTCTTGCCTTCCAATGACTCTTGCCTTCCAATGACTCTTGCCTTTGAGCGATTCTTGCCTTCCAATGATTCTTGCCTTTGAGCGACTCTTGCCTTCCAATGATTCTTGCCTTTGAGCGACTCTTGCCTTCCAATGACTCTTGCCTTTGAGCGATTCTTAAATTCCATTGACTCTTACCTTTGAATGATTCTTACCTTCCAGTGATTCTTACCTTTGAGTGATTTTTACGTTTGAGTAATTCTTGCCTTCGAATGATTCTTGCCTTCCAATGATTCTTGCCTTCCAATGATTCTTAGCTTCCAATGATGCTTAGCTTTGAATGATTCTTACTTTCCAGGGATTCTTACCTTCCAGCGATTTTCCCTTCCAGCGATTTTCCCTTCCAGCGATTCTTACGTTTGAGTAATTCTTGCCTTCC
Source organism: Thalassophryne amazonica (assembly GCF_902500255.1). Lineage (NCBI taxonomy): Eukaryota > Metazoa > Chordata > Actinopteri > Batrachoidiformes > Batrachoididae > Thalassophryne > Thalassophryne amazonica. The sequence continues at coordinate 143,059,844 of NC_047106.1, forward strand.
AATGATTCTTGCCTTCCAATGATTCTTGCCTTCCAATGATTCTTGCCTTCCAATGATTCTTATCTGAGTGATTCTTACCTTCCAGTGATGCTTAGCTTTGAATGATTCTTCCCTTCCAGTGATTCTTCCCTTCCAGTGATTCTTCCCTTCCAGTGATTCTTCCCTTCCAGTGACTCTTACAGACAATGAAATCAGATGACAGATTGTCGTCCTCAGGACTTGGTCAGCACCGGGTCCTGCTGCGCATGGAAGGATGACTGAGCAAGAGTTTGGGTGGGAAAGTGTCCATCATGCTCTTGTTATTCCATCGAGGCGTCAGGCTGAGCGCATAAACACACCAATAGCAGTTCTGCGTGCGTAACTCCCCCCACCTCTGTCCGGGTTACAATTCCATCTCTTCTTCCCAAATTCACTGCAACTCTTGTTCCCTTTTCTCCTCTGGAATCGGTTTCAGCCGCACACGTGTGCAAGAATGTCCGGTTGAACTTATGTTTTTTCTTTTGTTCAGTTAAAAAAAAAAGATTGGGTTGAACTTTGACCGCGTCAGCATGCCGACAAGCGGCAATGCACGCTCCCTTCAGAAGTGTCACGTCAAAAGCCGAGCTAAAGCGACGCTTCTGATGCCTCTAAAAAGCAACGCGTCTCACGCCTCTGACGCTTCCGACACGTGAAAGGCCCATTAATCTGCAATAATGAACTTGAAATAGCGCTGATCAAAATAATGAGGATAAAATCTATATCGGATTCCTGATCGGGATGCAACGTCTGATTTTGATCAAGTCTGAAACCACGTGATCAGGCCCGATTTCCGATCAGGTGATTGGATCAGGACATCCCTACTCTTTAATGCATTTTATCAACATCTTGTCGTCAAAATGTCACTGTACTGATGTTATAAATGTTTACATGGGGTATTTACGTAATTTCGTTGTTCTTTGTGGCAATGACAATAAATGCTTGAATTAACTTGTTTTTTCTGCTCCATCACTGCTGTTTAAAGGATTTTTTTTAGTTTTATTGGTAATTATAAGCATTTTTTTTTTCTTGTGACATTTTAAATTCTTTGTCTTTTAAAGTTTGTGATTATATTTTATTCTTGTTCCAGTGATTTTAAAGTATTCCATTATGTCCAGAGTTGAGACCCTGTCAGGGTGATGGTTTCTGAAACGTAGGATGGCAGGGCAAGGTTCCGCCCTTTTCACCTCCGATTGGCCAGAAGGTGTCTCCAAAGGGTTTGAATCAACCCTGGCATGCCCACCAGCATATACATTTAGTCATGTCCCTCATGATGCGAAGCAAGGCGCGGGTGTTGCTCTTATTTATAAATCTAGGTTTAGCTTATTAGCTGTTGGGGGTTACAAATATCACTCATTTGAGCATCTGATTCTCCGCTCTGCTCAGGATATTACACATTGCCAAGGTCAGAAGAATAAAAATCAGTTGTATTACTTTGTCACTGTATATAAGCCTCCTGGCCCATATTCTGAATTCTTAGATGAATTTGGTGTGTTCATCTCTAACTTGTCAACTAGTGTAGATAACATTCTGATCATTGGTGACTTGAACATTCATATAAATAAGCCTTCTGATCCCCTCTGCATTTATGGAAATTGTGGATGCATTAGGATTTCGGCAATGCATTCGGGATTCAACGCACATTAGTAGAAATACCCTGGATCTGGTTCTCGCACATGGTATTGCTGTCACAAATATTAACATCATGCCTCAGGCTAGAGGTCTAGAACGGAAATGGCGTTCAAAATTAGAAGTATTTCACCTTGCGTGGCGTGATGCTATCTTAGACTATAAGCATGCATTATTGGCTACAAAGCGGACTTACTTCTCTGATTTGATCAACAAAAATAAGCATAACTCAAAGTTCTTGTTCGACACGGTGGCAACACTTATGCAAGGACAACCACCTGTAGTTCACTCTCCTTTTACAGCACAAGATTTCCTGGATTACTTTGGGAAGAAAATAGAAGACATCAGGTTAAACATATCCCGGCATGCCTTAACCCAGCCACGACACCCTGCTATTGAGGTGAGCGCCACTACTGAGGTATTACCTAGATTTACAGAATTTGATAATATCTCACTAGGCATGCTGACGAAACTCATGTCAACAAAAAGCACAACCTGTTTATTTGATCCTATACCAACAAAACTGTTTAAGGACCTGCGGCCCACTCTTGGGCCGACTGTGCTGGAAATGATTAATCTTTCTTTAACTTCTGGATCTGTTCCTAAATGTTTCAAATCTGCAGTGATTAAACCATTACTTAAACCTAATCTTGACCCTGGTGTATTGACAAACTATCGGCCGATATCAAATCTTTTTTCTCTAAAATTCTGGAAAAAGTGGTGTCACGGCAGCTTGTAGACTATCTTACTGAGAATAATCTCTTTGAGCCACTGCAGTCTGCTTTTAGAAAATATCATTCCACAGAGACGGCTCTCACTAAAGTGATGAATGATCTTCTGCTTACAATGGATTCGGACACCACTACGGTTCTGTTGCTGTTAGATCTCAGTGCTGCATTTGATACAGTGGATCATCATATTCTACTTGATAGGCTGGAAAATCACTTTGGGATTACTAGGAGGGCCCTTGCATGGCTGACGTCATACTTGACCAGTCGTTCTCACTGTGTTTTGTACAGTAACACTGCCTCTAACCTTAGTGACATGAAATTTGGGGTTCCACAGGGGTCTGTCTTAGGCCCCCTGCTTTTCTCCCTTTATATAGCACCCCTAGGGCACATATTGCGGCGTTTTGGGATTACCTTTCACTGCTATGCAGATGATACATGCTGATAACTTCTGGTAATCTTGTTCACATAAAATCCTTAGAAGATTGCCTTGCAGCAGTGAGAAGTTGGATGTCTAGAAACTTCCTACTTTTAAACTCTGATAAGACTGAAATGACGGTTCTTGGTCCAGTGAGACATCGGCATCAATTTGACCAGTTAACGCTCAGCCTCGGCTCGTGTGTCATACATCACACTGACAAAGTGAGGAACCTTGGGGTAATTTTTGATCCTTCCTTGTCCTTTGGCCTCCACATTAGAAATATTACTAGAACTGCTTTCTTCCACCTGCAAAATATAGGGAAGATTCATCCCATCCTGTCTATGGCTGATGCTGAGTCCCTGATCCATGCGTTTATCTCTTCTAGATTGGATTACTGCAATGTTCTATTTTCTGGTTTACTGCAGTCCAGCATTAGGGCTCTCCAGTTGGTTCAAAATGCTGCAGCCAGACGTTTGACACAAAGCAGAAAGTTCGACGACATTACACCCATTTTGCCATCCCTTCACTGGCTTCCTGTCTCAGTGAGATCAGATTTTAAAGTTCTGCTACTAACCTATAAAATTATTCATGGACTGGCACCTCCCTACCTAGCTGACCTAAATAAACCTTACGTACCGGCCCAGGCTTTACGTTCTCAGGGTGCAGGACTACTTTGTGTCCCCAGGGGGAATAAGAAGTCTGGGGGTCACAGAGCTTTCTCTTATCGTGCCCCTGTTCTGTGGAATGATCTCCCTATGTCAATAAAACAGTCAGATTCTGTGGAGATTTTCAAGTTCAAACTTAAGACGCACTTATTGTTATGATTTGAAGCCAGGATCTGAACAAAGGCTGAGATTTCCCAAATGCAGAGCAGTCACGACAAAAGGTTGAATTTTTAAAGAATACCAGGTTTAATGCTGGACTGGTGACAAGATACAAAAACAGTTGAGGAGCAAGAACAACCAAAATACAAAATTCACCCACTCAGGTTGTGGGGAGATCCAGGGCGTGAGGAGACAAAGCAAAACTTAAGTTGACAATCTTCCAGGGAGTGCAAAAACCAGAACTGAGTACTTACAAAAAGGGAGCAGTGGAGAACACAAGACATCAGAAAAGGTGAGCAGTCACTTTAACAACAGAATGATAAGTAGCATGCTGCATGGACAAAGACGAAAAGCAGCACAGGAATCAGCTACCACAGGAAAACAGCTACAATGGACCAGCATGGGACATGAACACAGGTGAGGTTAAATACAGAGTCTGATGAGTGAATTAATTCCAGCTGGAAACTCAGAAGAAGTGTGAAGACTAATTTAAGACACTAGATGGCGGCAGAGAACAGAACATACATGCCTGAAGAGTGCAAACATGAAGTGACCCAACATACTAATAAGCCTAATGACATAGAAAGGAACAATGACAAACACACAGTGGAAAGACCAAGACACAAGCAACCACAGGAGTGTAGGACAAACTTGGTTGGAAAGAAAGATGAGAGAACAGACAAAACATAATGTAAACAAAGGGCGGGGTCTAACCAGACCGACAGCACTGCACGCTCAGTGAGAAATACCCAATCACAGAGCGCGCACATGCACCAGGAACAACACAGAGGAAAGAGGGATAATATGCACACATACGCAGCAAGACAGAAGAGGGCCAGCATACATGTCAATGTGGACTAGGAGGGGGGCGTGCCAGGACACATGCGCATATAGCTGAGCACACTAACCAGACGTGCACATACACCTACACACACACACACACACACACACACACACACACACACACACACACACACACACACACACACACACACACACACACACACACACACACACACACACACACACACACACACACCTGACTCCAACTCCTTCATCCAAATGACAAACCCACAGATTCACAAAGACAGAAATCATGGACAGAGCAAATACAACAGAAACTTGGACACTGACCATTCAGAAGACAGGACAGACAGACAAGGAAGAAGACAAAATACAAGACCTCAAAAACAACCTGAAGGGACCCTAACACTTATTTTCCCTTTCGTATGGGTAGCATACTGGTCCAGTTTTGCTTTTTACTCTTTTAAATTCATTTATTAGCAATTGGAGTGGGTTGCGGCCTCAACTTTACCTAAATTCTGGGTATTTTAGTGAAGTTTAGGGCTAGTGGCCGGCGATCACCTTAGTATTTCTCTGTTTTTCTTGTTGTTTAATGCTGGCAAATTATGCAGTATTTTTTTGTCGTTCTGATGCCTGATTCTGTTTTTTTCTCTCTGTTTAAGGTGCAGCTCCATCCAGAGATGGGAGTTGTATTCGTGTTGGCGATCCTCCTGTCCTGTGTGCCAATAGCATTTCTTGTATATTCATCCGTGAATTGTTCTGTGAATTGTTCTGTAATTTATGTTTGAAGCATGACCCAAGCAGAGGGTCACCCCTTTGAGTCTGGTCTGCTTGAGGTTTCTTCCTCAGAGGGAGTTTTTCCTTACCACTGTTGCTCTGGGGGTTAGTAAGGTTAGACCTTATCTGGGTGAAGCGCTTTGAGGCAACTCTGTTGTGATTTGGTGCTATATAAATGAAAATAAATTGAAATTGAAATTGAAATGAAGTATGTGCAATATCAAGTGCGTAGTGCAATTTGTCACATGGCCGGAGCTGTTTACATTATAGTGGCATAGACAGAATCAAATTGTTCCACCAAAGCTCTCAAACAAAACCTGAGGAAGGTTTGTTCAGATAAACATATCACCAAGATTGGTACATTTACCAGAATTTACACTTTTCTCTGTGCAGTCATCAAAATATGAACATATCTCACTCAGAAATGTTACTATGACTTTGACCGAGCTCAATTCAACACACACAAATCAAAATCAGAAACATACTCCCCCCCCAGTGGGCCAAACATACTGAATTTTATATATATTCCACACACACACACACACACACACACACACACACACACACACACACACACACACACACACACACACCTCATCGACCATTCACCACCCCATTGTACCCCCCCACCCCAGTGGACCAAACATACTGCATTTTATATATATTACACACACTCCACACACACACACACACACACACACACACACACACACACACACCTCATCCACCATTCACCACCCCATTGTACCCCCCCACCCCAGTGGACCAAACATACTGCATTTTATATATATTACACACACTCCACACACACACACACACACACACACACACACACACACACACACACACACACACACACACACACACACACCTCATCCACCATTCACCACCCCATTGTACCCCCCCCACCCCAGTGGACCAAACATACTGCATTTTATATATATTACACACACACACACACACACACACACACACACACACACACACACACACCTCATCCACCATTCACCACCCCATTGTACCCCCCCACCCCAGTGGACCAAACATACTGCATTTTATATATATTACACACACTCCACACACACACACACACACACACACACACACACACACACCTCACCCACCATTCACCACCCCATTGTACCCCCCCACCCCAGTGGACCAAACATACTGCATTTTATATATATTACACACACTCCCCACACACACACCTCATCCACCATTCACCACCCCATTGTACCCCCCCACCCCAGTGGACCAAACATACTGCATTTTATATATATTACACACACTCCCCACACACACACCTCATCCACCATTCACCACCCCATTGTACCCCCCCACCCCGGTGGACCAAACATACTACATTTTATATATATTACACACACTCCACACACACACACCTCATCCACCATTCACCACCCCATTGTACCCCCCCACCCCGGTGGACCAAACATACTACATTTTATATATATTACACACACACACACACACACCTCATCGACCATTCACCACCCCATTGTACCACCCCACCCCGGTGGACCAAACATACTACATTTATATATATTACACACACTCCACACACACACACCTCATCCACCATTCACCACCCCATTGTACCCCCCCACCCCGGTGGACCAAACATACTGCATTTTATATATATTACACACACTCCACACACACACACCTCATCCACCATTCACCACCCCATTGTACCCCCCCACCCCGGTGGACCAAACATACTGCATTTTATATATATTACACACACTCCACACACACACACACACACCTCATCCACCATTCACCACCCCATTGTACCCCCCACCCCACCCTGGTGGACAAACATACTGCATTTTCTATATATTACACACACTCCACACACACACACCTCATCCACCATTCACCACCCCATTGTACCCCCCCACCCCAGTGGACCAAACATACTGCATTTTATATATATTACACACACTCCACACACACACACACACCTCATCCACCATTCACCACCCCATTGTACCCCCCACCCCACCCTGGTGGACAAACATACTGCATTTTCTATATATTACACACACTCCACACACACACACCTCATCCACCATTCACCACCCCATTGTACCCCCCACCCCACCCTGGTGGACAAACATACTGCATTTTCTATATATTACACACACTCCACACACACACACCTCATCCACCATTCACCACCCCATTGTACCCCCCCACCCCGGTGGACCAAACATACTGCATTTTATATATATTACACACACTCCACACACACACACACACCTCATCCACCATTCACCACCCCATTGTACCCCCCACCCCACCCTGGTGGACAAACATACTGCATTTTCTATATATTACACACACTCCACACACACACACCTCATCCACCATTCACCACCCCATTGTACCCCCCACCCCAGTGGACCAAACATACTGCATTTTATATATATTACACACACTCCACACACACACACACCTCATCCACCATTCACCACCCCATTGTACCCCCCACCCCACCCCGGTGGACCAAACATACTACATTTTATATATATTACACACACTCCACACACACACACCTCATCCACCATTCACCACCCCATTGTACCCCCCACCCCACCCCGGTGGACAAACATACTACATTTTATATATATTACACACACTCCACACACACACACCTCATCCACCATTCACCACCCCATTGTACCCCCCCACCCCGGTGGACCAAACATACTGCATTTTATATATATTACACACACTCCACACACACACACCTCATCCACCATTCACCACCCCATTGTACCCCCCACCCCACCCCGGTGGACAAACATACTACATTTTATATATATTACACACACTCCACACACACACACCTCATCCACCATTCACCACCCCATTGTACCCCCCACCCCACCCCGGTGGACAAACATACATTTTATATATATTACACACACTCCACACACACACACCTCATCCACCATTCACCACCCCATTGTACCCCCCCACCCCGGTGGACCAAACATACTGCATTTTATATATATTACACACACTCCACACACACACACACCTCATCCACCATTCACCACCCCATTGTACCCCCCCACCCCGGTGGACCAAACATACTACATTTTATATATATTACACACACTCCACACACACACACCTCATCCACCATTCACCACCCCATTGTACCCCCCCACCCCGGTGGACCAAACATACTACATTTTATATATATTACACACACTCCACACACACACACACCTCATCCACCATTCACCACCCCATTGTACCCCCCACCCCACCCCGGTGGACAAACATACTACATTTTATATATATTACACACACTCCACACACACACACCTCATCCACCATTCACCACCCCATTGTACCCCCCCACCCCGGTGGACCAAACATACTGCATTTTATATATATTACACACACTCCACACACACACACCTCATCCACCATTCACCACCCCATTGTACCCCCCCCCCCCGGTGGACCAAACATACTGCATTTTATATATATTACACACACTCCACACACACACACCTCATCCACCATTCACCACCCCATTGTACCCCCCCACCCCGGTGGACAAACATACTACATTTTATATATATTACACACACTCCACACACACACACCTCATCCACCATTCACCACCCCATTGTACCCCCCCACCCCGGTGGACCAAACATACTGCATTTTATATATATTACACACACTCCACACACACACACCTCATCCACCATTCACCACCCCATTGTACCCCCCCACCCCACCCCGGTGGACCAAACATACTACATTTTATATATATTACACACACACACACACACACCTCATCCACCATTCACCACCCCATTGTACCCCCCACCCCACCCCGGTGGACCAAACATACTACATTTTATATATATTACACACACACACACACACACCTCATCGACCATTCACCACCCCATTGTACCACCCCACCCCGGTGGACCAAACATACTACATTTTATATATATTACACACACTCCACACACACACACCTCATCCACCATTCACCACCCCATTGTACCCCCCCACCCCGGTGGACCAAACATACTGCATTTTATATATATTACACACACTCCACACACACACACCTCATCCACCATTCACCACCCCATTGTACCCCCCCACCCCGGTGGACCAAACATACTGCATTTTATATATATTACACACACTCCACACACACACACACACCTCATCCACCATTCACCACCCCATTGTACCCCCCACCCCACCCTGGTGGACAAACATACTGCATTTTCTATATATTACACACACTCCACACACACACACCTCATCCACCATTCACCACCCCATTGTACCCCCCCACCCCAGTGGACCAAACATACTGCATTTTATATATATTACACACACTCCACACACACACACACACCTCATCCACCATTCACCACCCCATTGTACCCCCCACCCCACCCTGGTGGACAAACATACTGCATTTTATATATATTACACACACTCCACACACACACACCTCATCCACCATTCACCACCCCATTGTACCCCCCCCCCCCAGTGGACCAAACATACTGCATTTTATATATATTACACACACTCCACACACACACACACACCTCATCCACCATTCACCACCCCATTGTACCCCCCCCCCCACCCTGGTGGACAAACATACTGCATTTTCTATATATTACACACACTCCACACACACACACCTCATCCACCATTCACCACCCCATTGTACCCCCCACCCCAGTGGACCAAACATACTGCATTTTATATATATTACACACACTCCACACACACACACACCTCATCCACCATTCACCACCCCATTGTACCCCCCACCCCACCCCGGTGGACCAAACATACTACATTTTATATATATTACACACACTCCACACACACACACCTCATCCACCATTCACCACCCCATTGTACCCCCCACCCCACCCCGGTGGACAAACATACTACATTTTATATATATTACACACACTCCACACACACACACCTCATCCACCATTCACCACCCCATTGTACCCCCCCACCCCGGTGGACCAAACATACTGCATTTTATATATATTACACACACTCCACACACACACACCTCATCCACCATTCACCACCCCATTGTACCCCCCACCCCACCCCGGTGGACAAACATACTACATTTTATATATATTACACACACTCCACACACACACACCTCATCCACCATTCACCACCCCATTGTACCCCCCCCCCCCCCCCGGTGGACAAACATACTACATTTTATATATATTACACACACTCCACACACACACACCTCATCCACCATTCACCACCCCATTGTACCCCCCCACCCCGGTGGACCAAACATACTGCATTTTATATATATTACACACACTCCACACACACACACACCTCATCCACCATTCACCACCCCATTGTACCCCCCCACCCCGGTGGACCAAACATACTACATTTTATATATATTACACACACTCCACACACACACACCTCATCCACCATTCACCACCCCATTGTACCCCCCCACCCCGGTGGACCAAACATACTACATTTTATATATATTACACACACTCCACACACACACACACCTCATCCACCATTCACCACCCCATTGTACCCCCCACCCCACCCCGGTGGACAAACATACTACATTTTATATATATTACACACACTCCACACACACACACCTCATCCACCATTCACCACCCCATTGTACCCCCCCACCCCGGTGGACCAAACATACTGCATTTTATATATATTACACACACTCCACACACACACACCTCATCCACCATTCACCACCCCATTGTACCCCCCCACCCCGGTGGACCAAACATACTGCATTTTATATATATTACACACACTCCACACACACACACCTCATCCACCATTCACCACCCCATTGTACCCCCCCACCCCGGTGGACAAACATACTACATTTTATATATATTACACACACTCCACACACACACACCTCATCCACCATTCACCACCCCATTGTACCCCCCCACCCCGGTGGACCAAACATACTACATTTTATATATATTACACACACTCCACACACACACACCTCATCCACCATTCACCACCCCATTGTACCCCCCCACCCCGGTGGACAAACATACTACATTTTATATATATTACACACACTCCACACACACACACCTCATCCACCATTCACCACCCCATTGTACCCCCCCACCCCGGTGGACCAAACATACTGCATTTTATATATATTACACACACTCCACACACACACACACCTCATCCACCATTCACCACCCCATTGTACCCCCCCACCCCGGTGGACCAAACATACTACATTTTATATATATTACACACACTCCACACACACACACCTCATCCACCATTCACCACCCCATTGTACCCCCCCCACCCCGGTGGACCAAACATACTACATTTTATATATATTACACACACTCCACACACACACACCTCATCCACCATTCACCACCCCATTGTACCCCCCACCCCACCCCGGTGGACAAACATACTACATTTTATATATATTACACACACTCCACACACACACACCTCATCCACCATTCACCACCCCATTGTACCCCCACCCCACCCCGGTGGACAAACATACTACATTTTATATATATTACACACACTCCACACACACACACCTCATCCACCATTCACCACCCCATTGTACCCCCCCACCCCGGTGGACCAAACATACTGCATTTTATATATATTACACACACTCCACACACACACACACCTCATCCACCATTCACCACCCCATTGTACCCCCCCACCCCGGTGGACCAAACATACTACATTTTATATATATTACACACACTCCACACACACACACCTCATCCACCATTCACCACCCCATTGTACCCCCCCACCCCGGTGGACCAAACATACTACATTTTATATATATTACACACACTCCACACACACACACCTCATCCACCATTCACCACCCCATTGTACCCCCCACCCCACCCCGGTGGACAAACATACTACATTTTATATATATTACACACACTCCACACACACACACCTCATCCACCATTCACCACCCCATTGTACCCCCCCACCCCAGTGGACCAAACATACTGCATTTTATATATATTACACACACTCCCCACACACACACCTCATCCACCATTCACCACCCCATTGTACCCCCCACCCCAGTGGACCAAACATACTGCATTTTATATATATTACACACACTCCACACACACACACCTCATCCACCATTCACCACCCCATTGTACCCCCCCACCCCGGTGGACCAAACATACTGCATTTTCTATATATTACACACACTCCACACACACACACCTCATCCACCATTCACCACCCCATTGTACCCCCCACCCCACCCCGGTGGACCAAACATACTACATTTTATATATATTACACACACTCCACACACACACACACACCTCATCCACCATTCACCACCCCATTGTACCCCCCCACCCCGGTGGACCAAACATACTGCATTTTATATATATTACACACACTCCACACACACACACCTCATCCACCATTCACCACCCCATTGTACCCCCCCCACCCCGGTGGACCAAACATCCTGCATTTTATATATATATTACACACACTCCACACACACACACCTCATCCACCATTCACCACCCCATTGTACCCCCCACCCCACCCCGGTGGACCAAACATCCTGCATTTTATATATATATTACACACACTCCACACACACACACCTCATCCACCATTCACCACCCCATTGTACCCCCCACCCCACCCCGGTGGACAAACATACTACATTTTATATATATTACACACACTCCACACACACACACCTCATCCACCATTCACCACCCCATTGTACCCCCCACCCCACCCCGGTGGACAAACATACTACATTTTATATATATTACACACACTCCACACACACACACCTCATCCACCATTCACCACCCCATTGTACCCCCCCACCCCGGTGGACCAAACATCCTGCATTTTATATATATTACACACACTCCACACACACACACCTCATCCACCATTCACCACCCCATTGTACCCCCCACCCCACCCCGGTGGACAAACATACTACATTTTATATATATTACACACACTCCACACACACACACCTCATCCACCATTCACCACCCCATTGTACCACCCCACCCCGGTGGACCAAACATCCTGCATTTTATATATATATTACACACACTCCACACACACACACCTCATCCACCATTCACCACCCCATTGTACCCCCCACCCCACCCCGGTGGACAAACATACTACATTTTATATATATTACACACACTCCACACACACACACCTCATCCACCATTCACCACCCCATTGTACCCCCCACCCCACCCCGGTGGACAAACATACTACATTTTATATATATTACACACACTCCACACACACACACACCTCATCCACCATTCACCACCCCATTGTACCCCCCCACCCCGGTGGACCAAACATCCTGCATTTTATATATATATTACACACACTCCACACACACACACCTCATCCACCATTCACCACCCCATTGTACCCCCCACCCCACCCCGGTGGACAAACATACTACATTTTATATATATTACACACACTCCACACACACACACACCTCATCCACCATTCACCACCCCATTGTACCCCCCACCCCACCCCGGTGGACAAACATACTACATTTTATATATATTACACACACTCCACACACACACACCTCATCCACCATTCACCACCTCAGTGGACCATAGTACAGTTCTAATGAAGCGCCTTGTTGTGATTTGGTGCTATATAAAGGAAAATAAATTGAAATTGAAATTAATATATTAGGTAAACCCAGTTGTGGTGTTGGGGGGTGGGGGGGGGGGGTATGTTTAATATTTTGAAGTAAATATGTCAAACTGATCAAGGACAAACTATTCAAAACATCTGTGGCTGAAATATGTTAAAATACTGAGGACGACACAGTGTCAGTTGTCCATGAAAAACCCTGATAATACATTATCCCACCGCTCACGATAAAAAAAAAATCTTTTCACCTGCTTTTCCATGAAAATAAATAATAATTATAATTGATCATTTCAAATGGGTCCCAATGGCACATGACTGACATATTTTCATGTCTGGTACAAATGTGGGATTAAATGTGTTAATGATGTGAAGTAATGAGGATGTGACTGGTTAAGATCCACTGGGTCACCAGGAAGCTTTTTACAGGCATCATTCAGGAAGAAACCAACGGTCTATAAGGGAACTAAGGCCTGAACATGTATAATGGAACCAGTTTGTAACAGTTTATTACGAGATTGTAGAATTTTAATATCAAAAAGAAACAAAGAAATACAGACACTTGCAGTTATGTGTTGACATGAAATGTGATAACTGCAATATAGAAATGACTGTTTATCTGTTTATACTGAAAACTTAAATCTTATTTAATCTGGGATCGTACACATATTCAAATTAAGGTCTGGTGGGCAGCAATTGATAAACTATTCACCTGGGATAACTCAGTACAGCCTTCTAGTTATTTTGCTCATATATTTACCACTTAACTTAAAACATTTACCCCTTTTAAAACATTTCTCTCTGCTCAGCTCAGCTGTCAGTCCGTCTGTCCTGATCGAGCATCAGATAATGTTTCAGACTTCGACTGCTGCTCACCTTCTAGCCAATCAGAGGTGAAGAGGTCCGCAGGGAGTGGCAACATGGCGGCCGGCGGACCTGACAATGAGTCATTCACCGCTGACGGATCGCAAGCTGGCGGCGCAGGCCCCGCCCTCACCGAAGGCTGGTCAAAACAAGAATAAGAATCGAAAGTCGATCCGCATCAACAGCGATCATGTCTGCTGTGGCTATCCGGACCCGGGAAGGCTGGAAGAGGCACATCGTCCGTCAGCTGAAGAACCGAGATCAGAACCAGAACGACGTCTTCCAGGACCTGATCCGCCTGTGTACGAGACCAGGTTTAAACCAAACCAGTTCAGTTAGAGCCACAGGTCCGACCCGGATCGACAGTATCCGGAAAAGAGCTGCAGCTTCATTGACATTTGAAACTAACTCTGAGGTTTTAAAATGGATTTAGCAGCAAAAATACGTCAGTACTTTTAGTCGATTTTTAGTCGATTTTTTTAGAGAAATGTAAATTCATGTATCAGTATGTTAGTTTATACTGCACATTGTGTGTGTGTGTGTGTTTTTATTGTCAATGTCTTATCTATATGTTTAGTTTAACTGCACATTGGAGACTGGTCAAACGCAATTTCAGTCTTCTAACCCTGTTACATAGATTTTTGACAATAAAGTACACTTTGACTTTGATACTGTAGTGATCAGTCCAGACATGTCCAGCTCTCCACAATTTCTCTGATACTTACTGGACTGGTAAGCATTGAAAGCCGAGATAGGCATGTCCAAACTTGTCCTCTGACACGCCGAAACGGAGGTGTTCCTTTGTCTCGCTTCCAAAGCGAATCGGTCTTTACGCGCGAAGCCTCCGCACGGCTTTCCATGACAAAATCTCTTGTTAAAAGTGAAATCTGCCGGAAAATGGCTGATGTCCAGCTCTTGTGATAACCAGAGAAAGAGCACACGATGGTCTCGTATCCACAGAGCCATCCGTTTAGAAATGGTCCGGTGGCTTGTGCCGCGTCGTTGCAGCTCGGAGCGCGGCGCGCCGAGTGTCCTTAAAGGGGTCCTTAAAGCTGTAGTAACAATCTTTATTCTCTGTGAAGCCCGGAAAATTTTCACCGAAAGCCAGATAAATTTTTCGAGTGGTTTCCAGGTGCCAGCTTCTGAAAAAATTCTGATGGAAAAAAAGTCGTTTTCATTCCGCTATTTCCAGACAATGAAAATCCGACGAGGGGGCGGGACCACTCCTTCCCAAGGCGTGCTCACAGGTGAATGACGTCACCGACAGGCGTGGAAAAACTCACGCATGCGCACGAGGGTTCAAGCATGTCTGACGTAAAAACATATGAATGAAATCCATATAGTTTTTGAAAAAAATAAAAAGGACCGTTACTTTACTGACAGACCTCATATAGAATAATTTCATTTTAATCACCTTATTTTATTATTTATCACTTAGTGCACTTCTCCTTGAGGTAGCTTGAACAATCAAGTAATAATCTACCAGACCTTAAAAAAAAATGTACAAATTTCCATGATATTTTATTTGTCTAAAAATAAATGTCCAAGGTTCCTTATGTTAAACAAGAAATGATCTAATCTGAAATAACAGGTGGTTTTCATTTACAGATGAAAGGTTTCTAAAGAACCATTTATTGATTTATTTAGCTATTTTAATTACAAGTGTTCTAAACTTTTTTTTAACAGTAATCAGAAATTTTGAGGTAACAACAACAACAAAAAACATTTCCAAGGATTTTTCTTCAGAAAACTGCTCTATAAATGAGCAGTCCTGTGACACGTTTCTGTTTTGTACAGATCGGTGGTTTATGCACCGATCTGTTTTGTACAGATCGGTGGTTTCTGCCACTAGTCTTCCGTGTTTTGGCCCGACGCGTCATTCCTATTGGACAGCGCGAAGCTTCATCACAGCTCAGAGCGTCGAAAGTTGGATTGGGTTGAACTTTTGTTCAATAATAAAAAAATAAATAAAAAAAGATTGGGTTGAACTTTGACCACGTCAGCCTGCTGACAAGCAGAAATGCGCGCTTTCGTCAGACGTGACGCTTCAAAAGCCGAGCTAAAGCAACGCTTCTGACGCCTCTAAAAAGCAACGCGTCTCATTGAAAATAATGCTTTTTAGACCGATTCTTGATGTCTCTGACGCTTCCGACGCGTGAAAGGCCCTTTAATCTGTAATAATGAGCTTGAAATAGCGCTGATCAAAATAATGAGGATAAAATCTATATCAGATTACTGATCGGGATGCAACATCCGATTTCGATCAAGTCTGAAACCACGTCATCGGGCCCGAATTCCGATCATGTGATCAGATTGGGACATCCTTCCTTCTAATAGATACCATAGTGATCAGTCTGATTGATTAACTTGTTCATCAGTTCTAATACCATCAGTACTTCTATTTAGATACTGTAGTGATACTCGCTCTAATACAAGCGAGGGGCTGTGGTACTTGATGCCGCTGTCTTGCAATTTTCTGGTAGATCAGGGCAGCACATAAGCCAGAAAGTACCAGCCCTGCTACCATAAGACCAAATATGAATAAATCCTTGACGTCCTCCACAGAGAAAGGCGGAAAACATGGAACACGCCAAGACCCCAAGGAGTCGAGCACATAGCCCGCAGGATACGTTCCATCTGGGCAGGTAGGATCCCCCGGTCCTGACCTTCTTGTAGAAAAGATGGTGTCAATAGCGTTCAAGGACCAGCTGATCAATTCCATGGTTAATCCAATAGTAGTCCAATAGATCCAGAATCCAATATAATTTGAGGAATTCACAATCTGGTGAAGTAGGGACTTGAAGATTAAAGCAGAGAAGAGAGATAAGGAAGAATGGAGGAGATGCGACCGCCCTCGTCAGAGTCCCAAGCTGAATAAAGCTGATTAACTCGTCCATTAGTTCTAATACCATCAATTCTTCTTGTCGATACCATAGTGATCAGTCTGATTGATCAACTTGTTCATCAGTTCTAATACTCTCAGTACTTCTAATAGATACCGTAGTGATCAGTCTGATTGATCAACTTGTTCATCAGTTCTAATACTCTCAGTACTTCTAATAGATGCCGTAGTGATCAGTCTGATTGATTAACTCGTTCATTAGTTCCAATACAATCAGTTCTTCTAGTCGATACCGTAGTGATCAGTCTGATTGATCAACTCGTTCATCAGTTCTAATACCATCAATTATTCTTGTCGATACCATAGTGATCAGTCTGATTGATCAACTTGTTCATCAGTTCTAATACTCTCAGTACTTCTAATAGATGCCGTAGTGATCACTCTGATTAACTCGTTCATTAGTTCCAATACAATCAGTTCTTCTAGTCGATACCGTAGTGATCAGTCTGATTGATCAACTCGTTCATCAGTTCTAATACCATCAATTATTCTTGTCGATACCATAGTGATCAGTCTGATTGATCAACTTGTTCATCAGTTCTAATACTCTCAGTACTTCTAATAGATGCCGTAGTGATCACTCTGATTGATTAACTCGTTCATTAGTTCCAATACAATCAGTTCTTCTAGTCGATACCGTAGTGATCAGTCTGATTGATCAACTCGTTCATCAGTTCTAATACCATCAATTCTTCTAGTCGATACCATAATGATCAGTCTGATTAACTCGTCCATTAGTTCTAATACCATCAGTTCTTCTAGTTGATACCATAATGATCAGTCTGATTAACTTGTCCATTAGTTCTAATACCATCAGTTCTTCTAGTTGATACCGTAGTGATCAATCTGATTGAATAAACCATTCAACCATACTAATCTAACAACACAACAAACCGGTTTCATTTGAACCTGACAAATTAAACCAGTTTATGTTGAATTGGTTCACATTTAAACAAATTATTTCAAATTAAACCAGCTTCCAGATAGTTTCAATGGGTTTATTTTTAATTAATCCAGATTGAATGAAAATGAATGAATGAATGAATGAAAACTGTTTATTTCGAACATTTGATACAACAACAATTACAAGATAGATCAGTAAAGACAACAACAAAAAAGTTCCTACTGTGTACCCAACATGTCCGAAAAGGGGTAGGGTGAAGCATCAGCTTATTTATCCCTACCCCTTCTTCCCCACAACCAGTAATACCCTTTGCCACATATACACATAGATTCCTACACACCTAAACCGATATCAATATATATATATATATATACATATATATACACATACACATATACATACACACATCAACATACATACACATATATACACATATACATATATATATACACAAACATAAATATACACCTACACATACCTACTTACATACAAAATACTATATATTTATAGTATATTTATATATATTGACGCGCGGCTCTAATGACGCAGCGCGCGGCCTCAGTGAATTCACCACGTTGGGCGGGCCTCGGACGTTGTTGCTGTCCAGTCGCGGGGCTAAGTTGCCGGTTGAGGTGGTATTCCCACTGTCCGGGTTGGCAAACACCGGCGTGGCAGATGGCAACTACAAACACCACCTCTGAAAACTCAGGTACAAACTTTTTGCAGCTCACTCTGACGACACGCAGCTCTGACTGACTGTGACTGACGCAGCTTCAGTTTATCAATTATTTTAAAAGGGATGTAACACAGTTGAAGACAGTTTATTGATTGAATCGAGTTTACTAATTGAAGCAGTTTCCAAATACCTTAAACCAGTTTATTTCAAACTCGTCCTGAGTAAATCCAGTTTAACACTAATTCATGGGTTAAAGTTCTCCGTCACCATGACGGATTTCCGTCATTTGGAAAATTTAACCACACATACGCGTGCACACGTGGTGTCATGCATGTTTTGGGGCCAAAATATGATACTCTCACTGTCTAAGCAACATCCCATTCTGCACTAATCAAACAGCAGCAATGTCAGTGTGGACTGAGGAGGAAGGGACTGTGTGAATTTTCACTCCTCTCCACTCTGTTTACTGCTTGCCATGAACCACGGTCCTTCTCCTCCCTGCCTTCATGGGAACACTGGCAGACACTCCCCAAGTAGAGTGAAGCGTGGATTTGCTTTGAACCAATGAAGCATTGATCCAACTCACAGCTTCGATGGTTTGTTGTATTATTTCGCTTTATCTTAATTTCCCCCCACTAAAATATTAAAGAGCATATGTCTGTGAGTAATATTTACATTTTTATATTAAACTGACCTGTTATGGTCTTCTAAAACAGTTGATAGATGTATTTTATAACTTAAAAACGGGACCGATGCTAGTGCGTTAGCGTGTCTATGGCATTTTCAATGTTAAAGTTAGCATTAAGCTGTTTGCATCTCAGCACAATTTGTGTACATTTGTTTTCTGTATAATAAATAATTAATGGCTTAGTGTTTGTTGTTGTAAAAGAGTCAAATTATTACGAATTGTAATATTTTTTATTTATTTTTATTTATATATTAATAATAATAATAGCAGCAACAACAAAAGTAATAATAGCTAATATTGCTACAGTGCAATTTTAGAGAAACAGACAAAAAGAACCTGATAAAACAAAACAGAAAAGGTAAAACGAACTAACAATGAACATAACTAAATAAATATTGAAGTAAATAACTGTTTCCTGTGAACAGCTAGTGACTCTTAAACCTCCACTTCCTCCCTGTTTGTTTAAGTTTAATGACAATTTGTTTCGGTCAAACCACATCTAAGCTGTGTTTTTACACAAAAACAAAATAAAATGCAGTAAACTGCACATTTGTGACTTTTTCATGAAAATAACTTATTAAAGATCACATATTACACTTTAGTCAGGCCTTTAAAATACTTTTGTGGACTCTTGCTGTAATATGTTGTCAGTGGTTCAGATAGTTGCTGTAGGCATCTAAAAATGCTTATAATTGAATGAATGAATGAAAACTGTTTATTTCGAACATTTGATACAACAACAATTACAAGATAGATCAGTAAAGACAACAACAAAAAAGTTCCTACTGTGTACCCAACATGTCCGAAAAGGGGTAGGGTGAAGCATCAGCTTATTTATCCCTACCCCTTCTTCCCCACAACCAGTAATACCCTTTGCCACATATACACATAGATTCCTACACACCTAAACCGATATCAATATATATATATACATATATATACACATACACATATACATACACACATCAACATACATACACATATACATACACATATATACACATATACATATATATATACACAAACATAAATATACACCTACACATACCTACTTACATACAAAATACTATATATTTACAAGCCGAAGCAAAAAACAAAAACACCCTAACCCTCATTACCCTTCCTCCTCCCTATACCCAGAAAAAAACATATTTTTGTACCGCTGTTTGAACTGGTTCATGCTTGGACATTGCTTGAGCCCCACTCCCAATCTGTTCCACATCCTCACCCCACAGACAGAAATACAGAAACCTTTTAATGTTGTTCGTGCCCACTGATGCTTTAAATTAAATTTCCCCCTCAGACTGTAATCCCCTGATCTGTTAAAAAACATATTTTTAATATTTGCTGGAAGTAAATTGTTTATTGCTTTATACACAATTTGTACTGTTTGAAAATGAACCAAGTCTGTGAATTTTAAGAATTTGGATTGTAAAAATAGTGGATTTGTATGATCTCTATAGCCAGTATTATGAATAAGTCTTATAGCTCTTTTCTGCATTACTGATAGTGATTGTGTTGTACCTTTATAAGTATTACCCCATACCTCTGCACAGTACTGTAAATATGGTAAAGCCAGTGAGCAGTAAAGAATGCGGAGTGAGTTGTGGTCCAGAATATGTTTCGCTTTGTTTAGAACTGAAATGCTTCTTGACAGTTTACTTTGTATATGTTTTATATGAGTCTTCCAGTTTATCTTATCATCTATTATCACCCCCAGACACTTATTTTCATGTACCCTTTCAATATCTACCCCCTCGACTAGTAACTGAACCTGTATATCTGTATTACAATAGCCAAATAACATGTATTTTGTTTTACTTAAGTTTAATGATAATTTGTTTCTGTCAAACCATATTTTCAATTTTCCCATTTCTATACTGAGCCTCCTCAGTAACTCCTGCAAATCCCCCCCTGAACAAAAAAATGCTTGTGTCATCTGCAAATAATACTAATTTTAATATTTTGGAAACATTGACAATATCATTTATATAAATTAGAAACAGTTTTGGACCCAATACTGACCCCTGTGGGACGCCACAAGCATTGTCCAAGCATGATGATGTATATTCCCCCAACTTCACAAACTGTTTTCTGTTACTTAAGTAGCTTCTCACCCAGTGCAACACCAACCCCCTAATCCCATACTGTTCAAGTTTATTGATTAATATGTCATGATTAATTGTATCAAAAGCCTTTTTAAGGTCTATAAATATTCCAACTGAATGTAATTTGTGGTCTATGGCGTTTGTAATCTCCTCAACTGATTCTATTAATGCAAGTGATGTTGAACTATGTGCTCTGAATCCATATTGACTATCAGTAAGTAATTTATGTTTATTTATGAATTTGTCTAATCTATTATTGAATAACTTTTCTAATAATTTGGAAAATTGTGGAAGCAAAGAAACAGGTCTATAATTTGTGAAGTGGTGTCTATCCCCAGTCTTATACAGCGGCACAACCTTAGCTATTTTCATTTGATTGGGAAATTTACCGGTTTGAAATGATAAGTTACAGATGTATGTTAATGGTTCTTTTTGCAGCTCGCTCTGACGACACGCAGCTCTGACTGACTGTGACTGTTCCATATATATATCGATATATATATCTATATCTATATATTATATATATCAATATATAATTGGGTGAAACCTGATGGAAATCTCTCTGTGGTGTGTCGGTGATGTATGTATGTGCAAAATAAAACAAAACACTACTCCAGGTATGTTTTTGACCAGAATATAACATCATAACTTTATTACAAGTTCAGACATTGATGTTGCGTGACAAAGGCCTTTTAATAATAACTCACTTCAAGAAATAATGGCAAAACTCACATGTAAGTAAAAAAAACAAACACACAACAACAAAAAATGATTAATCGATTACTAAAATATTTGTTAGTTGCAGCCCTAGTTTGTTTTAGGAGTGAGAGCATTTTACAGATTAAATGTGAATAAGCCAGTTTTGAGTTTCTCAGTGCGCATGCGTTTTCAAAACTGGTGACAGTGTTACTTTGTGCACAGAAGAACAACGTTGCTTGTCAGTTGCTTTAGGCCCTAATTTTGTATTTTAGGCTTTGTTGATCCGGGACGTCGTCTGACTTTCACAAAAAGGCAGGAGATGTGGACATCAGCACTTTTTCGGCACATTCCACTATTACAGGAGTTTTTTTCATGGAAAGAAAAGCGGAGGATTGCGCCACCATTTCTAAACTGGACGCTGTCTTGATCCGGTATGTCATCTGACTAGCACAGGAATTGTGGAAGACGTGGACTTAAGCACTTTTTCGGCACATTGAGACAGATGTGCGGAGGAGTTCCGTGCGTTGCGGTGGAGCCGCATGGTGCAAAGCAATGCCGTGATGAAGCCTCACAGGACATGTTGGGGCTTGTCCAGCTCATGCTCAATTTCTCGGATAATCACACGACTGGAGAGCAACCAGAAGCCATCTGAAAGCCGTCCTGTGAGACCAACACGGAGGTGGTTTTGTCCCACGCCATGAACGGTGGCGCAATCCTCCGCTTTTCTTTCCATGAAAAAAACTCCTGTTACAGTGGATGTGCCGAAAAAGTGCTGATGTCCACGTCTCCTGCCTTTTTGTGAAAGTCAGACGTTGTCCCGGATCAACAAAGCCTTCACGTTGGAAATGATCTGGTTGTTTCAGTGGGGTGTGAGCCTGTCGATTGGCGCTTGGAGCGCGGCGCGCTCTCAGACGCTGTGGGCCGTCCTTAAAGCGGCAGTAACACTCCTTAATCTGTGTAATCCCCACATAATCGTCCCTGAAAGCCATATTCATTTTCCGAACGGTATCCACCTGGAGGTCTCTCACAGTTTCTGGAAAAAAATTGATGCAGCAAAGCTCCCAATTGTTCAGACATTTATTCGCAATAAAAAAACGACGAGAGGGTGGACCACTGCTCACACAAATTCTGCTCACAGACGAATGATGCAACCGACAGGTGCGAAAAAACTGACGCATGCGCACGAAGGTTCAAGCTTGGCTGATGCAATTACACGTGATTCAAATCCATATGGTTTTTGAAAAAATAAAAAGGTCCGATACTTTTCTAACAGACCTCATACAAAATTTGACTTGCTATTTTAAAACATTTCTAGGGGAGTCCCCCAGACCCCCCATAATCAATACTATGTTTTTACTTAACAGATTGAAGTGAGTTTTCTTTGTTTCAGAGGGCTTCATACCTGTTAAAATTCACCAGAATACACAAAATTTGACTTGGTTTTTAAAAAATGTTCTGGGAGACACTTCCAGACCCCCCAGAATCAAGACTACACCCCGCTCCCCACCACCCTTTTATGTACCTTTATGTTCAAGGTTTGCATTCTTTTTATGCTTTGTCTGTGTCTCCTTAGAGGTTATTTAGGATAGATTTGTATGCTGTATAATGTGTTTATTGTATTTATTGAGGAACAAAAGGATTGTGTGCCCCCACTACGCCACATTTTAGGGAATTTCTGGCTTTGATTTTTGCCAAGAAAAAATTTCAGATGAAAATGTATTGCTTTAACCCATGCACTAATTGTAAAACACGATTTCAGGCAGTTGTACAGCAGTTTATTAATCAAAACCAGTTCAACAGTCAGTAAACCATTTTCCATCCAGTGTGAAGTTTTTTTTTTTTTTTTTTATTGAAGGTTTACTCTTTTTAAAAAAGGCTTCATCTGGTTGAAACCAGTTTATTTCTCATTCATCCAGACTGGAACTATTTTAAACCATTTTATCCTGAACAAAATCAGACCATATTCAGTTTATCGAACATTAAACCAGTTCTTCTTCTTTTGTGTGAAACAGCAGAAATTATTTGAAGCCGTTTGTGCTCAGTAATCTGGGCATGGTCTCGTTATTGGGCCTGTGAGGCCCAGAAGGGTGGAGACATAACATGCTACTCCAGCTGTTTGTCTGTGCTACACGCACACTGGCGAACACGGCAACTCTCAGTGTTGCAACACTAGTATCTCACCAACATTCTCGGAGGGCGAGCGTTGAAATGCTGGTGCCATGTGATGAGCCGGGCAGACAGAGGAGGAGGTTGTTCCAGGCTGAGACTGGAACAACTGGTCTGGTTTCACCCTGAGGTTTGGCGGATTTGGAGGTGTCAGCAGCTGGTCTGGTTTCACCCTGGGGTTTGGAGCTCCCAGCAGCTGGTCTGCTTTCACCCTGAGGTTTTGAGGGTTTGGAGGTGTCAACAGGTAATCTGGTTTCACTATGACGTTTGGAGTGTTTTGTGGTGTCAGCAGATGTTCTGGTTTCACACTGAGGTTTGAAGGGTTTGGTGGTGTCAGCAACTGGTCTGGTTTCACCCTGGGGTTTGGAGGGTTTGGAGGTCCCAGCAGCTGGTCTGGTTTCACCCTGAGGTTTGGAGGGTTTGGAGGTGTCATCAGCTGGTCTGATTTCACCCTGAGGTTTGGAGGTGTCATTAGCTGGTCTGGTTTCACCCTGAGGTTTGGAGGGTTTGGTGGTGCCAGCAGCTGGTCTGGTTTCACTCTGGGGTTTGGAGGATTTGGAGGTGTCAGCAGCTGGTCTGGTTTCACCCTGGTGTTCGGAGGGTTTGGAGGTCCCAGCAGCTGGTCTGGTTTCACCGTGAGGTTTGGAGGGTTTGGAGGTGTCAGCAGCTAATCTGGTTTCAGTATGATGTTTGGAGTCTTTGGTGGTGTCAGCAGCTGGTCTGGTTTCACACTGAGGTTTGAAGGGTTTGGTGGTGTCAGCAGCTGGTCTGGTTTCACCCTGGGGTTTGGAGGTCCCAGCAGCTGGTCTGATTTCACCCTGAGGTTTGGAGGGTTTGGAGGTGTCAGCAGCTGGTCTGGTTTCACTCTGGGGTTTGGAGAATTTGGAGGTGTCAGCAGCTGGTCTGGTTTCACCCTGGGGTTTGGAGGTCCCAGCAGCTGGTCTGGTTTCACCCTGAGGTTTGGAGGGTTTGGAGGTGTCAGCAGCAAATCTGGTTTCACTATGACGTTTGGAGTATTTTGTGGTGTCAGCAGCTGGTCTGGTTTCACACTGAGGTTTGAAGGGTTTGGTGGTGTCAGCAACTGGTCTGGTTTCACCCTGAGATTTGGAGGGTTTGGATGTGTCAGCAGCTGGTCTGGTTTCACCCTGTGGTTTGGAGGGTTTGGTGGTGTCATTAGCTGGTCTGGTTTCACCCTGAGGTTTGGAGGGTTTGGTGGTGTCAGCAGCTGGTCTGGTTTCACCTTGAGGGTTGGAGGTGTCAGCAGCTGGTCTGGTTTCACCCTGAGGTTTGGAGGTGTCAGCAGCTGGTCTGGTTTCACCCTGAGGTGTGGAGGATTTGGAGGTGTCAGCAGCTGGTCTGGTTTCACCTTGAGGGTTGGAGGTGTCAGCAGCTGGTCTGGTTTCACCCTGAGGTTTGGAGGTGTCAGCAGCTAATCTGGTTTCACTATGATGTTTGGAGTCTTTGGTGGTGTCAGAAGCTTGTCTGGTTTCACACTGAGGTTTGAAGGGTTTGGAGGTGTCATTAGCTGGTCTGGTTTCACCCTGACGTTTGGAGGGCTTGCTGGTGTCAGCAACTGGTCTGGTTTCACTCCGAGGTTTGGAGATGTCATCAGCTGGTCTGGTTTCACCCTGAGGTTTGGAGGGTTTGGAGGTGTCATTAGCTGGTCTGGTTTCACCCTGAGGTTTGGAGGGTTTGGAGGTCCCACCAGCTGGTCTGGTTTCATCCTGAGGTTTGGAGGTGTCAGTATCTAATCTGGTTTCACTATGATGTTTGGAGTGTTTGGTGGTGTCAGCAGCTGGTCTGGTTTCACACTGAGGTTTGAAGGGTTTGGTGGTGTCAGCAGCTGGTCTGGTTTCACCCTGTGGTTTTGCAGGGTTTGGATGTGTCAGCAGCTGGTCTGGTTACACCCTGAGATTTGGTGGGTTTGGAGGTGTCAGCAGCTGGTCTGGATTCACCCTGAGGTTTGGAGGGTTTGGTGGTGTCAGCAGCTGGTCTGGTTTCACTCTGGGGTATGGAGGATTTTTAGGTGTAAGCAGCTGGTCTGGTTTCACCCTGAGGTTTGGAGGGTTTGGATGTGTCAGCATCTGGTCTGTTTTCACCCTGAGGTATGGAGGGTTTGGAGGTGTCATTAGCTGGTCTGGTTTCACCCTGAGGTTTGGAGGGTTTGGTGGTGTCAGCAGCTGGTCTGGTTTCACACTGAGTTTTGAAGGGTTTGGTGGTGTCAGCAGCTGGTCTGGTTTCACCCTGAGGTTTGGAGGGTTTGGATGTGTCAGCAGCTGGTCGGGTTTCACCGTGAGGTTTGGAGGGTTTGGATGTGTCAGCAGCTGGTCTGGTTTCACTCTGAGGTTTGGAGGGTTTAGAGGTGTCATTAGCTGGTCTGGTTTCACCCTGAGGTTTGGAGGGATTGGTGGTGTCAGCAGCTGGTCTGGTTTCACTCTGGGGTTTGGAGGATTTGTAGGTGTCAGCAGCTGGTCTGGTTTCACCCTGATGTTTGGAGGGTTTGGATGTGTCCGCAGCTGGTCTGGTTTCACCCTGTGGTTTGGAGGGTTTGGTGGTGTCAGCAGCTTTTCTGATTTCACCCTGTGGTTTGGAGTCTTTGGTGGTGTCAGCAGCTGGTCTGGTTTCACACTGTGGTTTGAAGGGTTTGCTGGTGTGAACAGCTGGTCTGGTTTCACTCTGGGGTTTGGAGGGTTTGGATGTCTGGTTTCACCCTGAGGTTTGGAGGATTTGGAGGTGTCATTAGCTGGTCTTGTTTCACCCTGGGGTTTGGAGGTCCCAGCAGCTGGTCTGGTTTCACCCTGAGGTTTGGAGGGTTTGGAGGTGTCAGCAGCTAATCTGGTTTCACTATGACGTTTGGAGTATTTGGTGGTGTCAGCAGCTGGTCTGGTTTCTCACTGAGGTTTGAAGGGTTTGGTGGTGTCAGCAGCTGGTCTGGTTTCACCCTGAGGTTTGGAGGGATTGGATGTGTCAGCAGCTGGTCTGGTTTCTCACTGAGGTTTGAAGGGTTTGGTGGTGTCAGCAGCTGGTCTGGTTTCACCCTGAGGTTTGGAGGGATTGGATGTGTCAGCAGCTGGTCTGGTTTCACCTTGAGATTTGGAGGGTTTGGATGTGTCAGCAACTGGTCTTGTTTCACCCTGAGGTTTGGAGGGTTTGGATGTGTCAGCAGTTGGTCTGGTTTCACCCTGTGGTTTTGCAGGGTTTGGATGTGTCAGCAGCTGGTCTGGTTTCACCCTGAGATTTGGAGGGTTTGGAGGTGTCAGCAGCTGGTCTGGATTCACCCTGAGGTTTGGAGGGTTTGGTGGTGTCAGCAGCTGGTCTGGTTTCACTCTGGGGTATGGAGGATTTTTAGGTGTAAGCAGCTGGTCTGGTTTCACCCTGAGGTTTGGAGGGTTTGGATGTGTCAGCATCTGGTCTGTTTTCACCCTGAGGTATGGAGGGTTTGGAGGTGTCATTAGCTGGTCTGGTTTCACCCTGAGGTTTGGAGGGTTTGGTGGTGTCAGCAGCTGGTCTGGTTTCACACTGAGGTTTGAAGGGTTTGGTGGTGTCAGCAGCTGGTCTGGTTTCACCCTGAGGTTTGGAGGGTTTGGATGTGTCAGCAGCTGGTCGGGTTTCACTCTGAGGTTTGGAGGGTTTAGAGGTGTCATTAGCTGGTCTGTTTTCACCCTGAGGTTTGAAGGGATTGGTGGTGTCAGCAGCTGGTCTGGTTTCACTCTGGGGTTTGGAGGATTTGTAGGTGTCAGCAGCTGGTCTGGTTTCACCCTGATGTTCGGAGGGTTTGGATGTGTCCGCAGCTGGTCCGGTTTCACCCTGTGGTTCGGAGGGTTTGGTGGTGTCAGCAGCTTTTCTGGTTTCACCCTGTGGTTTGGAGTCTTTGGTGGTGTCAGCAGCTGGTCTGGTTTCACACTGTGGTTTGAAGGGTTTGCTGGTGTGAACAGCTGGTCTGGTTTCACTCTTGGGTTTGGAGTGTTTGGATGTCTGGTTTCACCCTGAGGTTTGGATGATTTGGAGGTGTCATTAGCTGGTCTGGTTTCACCCTGGGGTTTGGAGGTCCCAGCAGCTGGTCTGGTTTCACCCTGAGGTTTGGAGGGTTTGGAGGTGTCAGCAGCTAATCTGGTTTCACTATGACGTTTGGAGTATTTGGTGGTGTCAGCAGCTGGTCTGGTTTCTCACTGAGGTTTGAAGGGTTTGGTGGTGTCAGCAGCTGGTCTGGTTTCACCCTGAGGTTTGGAGGGATTGGATGTGTCAGCAGCTGGTCTGGTTTCACCTTGAGATTTGGAGGGTTTGGATGTGTCAGTAGCTGGTATTGTTTCACCCTGAGGTTTGGAGGGTTTGGATGTGTCAGCAGCTGGTCTGGTTTCACCCTGTGGTTTTGCAGGGTTTGGATGTGTCAGCAGCTGGTCTGGTTTCACCCTGAGATTTGGAGGGTTTGGAGGTGTCAGCAGCTGGTCTGGATTCACCCTGAGGTTTGGAGGGTTTGGTGGTGTCAGCAGCTGGTCTGGTTTCACTCTGGGGTATGGAGGATTTTTAGGTGTAAGCAGCTGGTCTGGTTTCACCCTGAGGTTTGGAGGGTTTGGATGTGTCAGCATCTGGTCTGTTTTCACCCTGAGGTATGGAGGGTTTGGAGGTGTCATTAGCTGGTCTGGTTTCACCCTGAGGTTTGGAGGGTTTAGTGGTGTCAGCAGCTGGTCTGGTTCACACTGAGGTTTGAAGGGTTTGGTGGTGTCAGCAGCTGGTCTGGTTTCACCCTGAGGTTTGGAGGGTTTGGATGTGTCAGCAGCTGGTCGGGTTTCACTCTGAGGTTTGGAGGGTTTAGAGGTGTCATTAGCTGGTCTGTTTTCACCCTGAGGTTTGAAGGGATTGGTGGTGTCAGCAGCTGGTCTGGTTTCACTCTGGGATTTGGAGGATTTGTAGGTGTCAGCAGCTGGTCTGGTTTCACCCTGATGTTTGGAGGGTTTGGATGTGTCCGCAGCTGGTCTGGTTTCACCCTGTGGTTTGGAGGGTTTGGTGGTGTCAGCAGCTTTTCTGGTTTCACCCTGTGGTTTGGAGTCTTTGGTGGTGTCAGCAGCTGGTCTGGTTTCACACTGTGGTTTGAAGGGTTTGCTGGTGTGAACAGCTGGTCTGGTTTCACTCTTGGGTTTGGAGTGTTTGGATGTCTGGTTTCACCCTGAGGTTTGGATGATTTGGAGGTGTCATTAGCTGGTCTGGTTTCACCCTGGGGTTTGGAGGTCCCAGCAGCTGGTCTGGTTTCACCCTGAGGTTTGGAGGGTTTGGAGGTTTCAGCAGCTAATCTGGTTTCACTATGACGTTTGGAGTATTTGGTGGTGTCAGCAGCTGGTCTGGTTTCTCACTGAGGTTTGAAGGGTTTGGTGGTGTCAGCAGCTGGTCTGGTTTCACCCTGAGGTTTGGAGGGATTGGATGTGTCAGCAGCTGGTCTGGTTTCACCCTGAGATTTGGAGGGTTTGGAGGTGTCAGCAGCTTGTCTGGTTTCACCCTGGGGTTTGGAGGGTTTGGAGGTCCCACCAGCTGGTCTGGTTTCATCCTGAGGTTTGGAGGGTTTGGAGGTGTCAGCAGCTAATCTGGTTTCACTATGACGTTTGGAGTGTTTGATGGTGTCAGCAGCTGGTCTGGTTTCACACTGAGGTTTGAAGGGTTTGGTGGTGTCAGCAGCTGGTCTGGTTTCACCCTGAGGTTTGGAGGGTTTGGATGTGTCAGCAGCTGGTCTGGTTTCACCCTGAGGTTTGGAGGGTATGGATGTGTCAGCAGCTGGTCTGGTTTCACCCTGAGATTTGGAGGGTTTGGAGGTGTCAGCAGCTGGTCTGGATTCACCCTGAGGTTTGGAGGGTTTGGTCGTGTCAGCAGCTGGTCTGGTTTCACTCTGGGGTATGGAGGATTTGGAGGTGTCAGCAGCTGGTCTGGTTTCACTATGACGTTTGGAGTGTTTGGTGGTGTAAGCAGCTGGTCTGGTTTCACACTGTGGTTTGAAGGGTTTGCTGGTGTGAACAGCTGGTCTGGTTTCACTCTTGGGTTTGGAGTGTTTGGATGTCTGGTTTCACCCTGAGGTTTGGATGATTTGGAGGTGTCATTAGCTGGTCTGGTTTCACCCTGGGGTTTGGAGGTCCCAGCAGCTGGTCTGGTTTCACCCTGAGGTTTGGAGGGTTTGGAGGTGTCAGCAGCTAATCTGGTTTCACTATGACGTTTGGAGTATTTGGTGGTGTCAGCAGCTGGTCTGGTTTCTCACTGAGGTTTGAAGGGTTTGGTGGTGTCAGCAGCTGGTCTGGTTTCACCCTGAGGTTTGGAGGGATTGGATGTGTCAGCAGCTGGTCTGGTTTCACCCTGAGATTTGGAGGGTTTGGAGGTGTCAGCAGCTTGTCTGGTTTCACCCTGGGGTTTGGAGGGTTTGGAGGTCCCACCAGCTGGTCTGGTTTCATCCTGAGGTTTGGAGGGTTTGGAGGTGTCAGCAGCTAATCTGGTTTCACTATGACGTTTGGAGTGTTTGATGGTGTCAGCAGCTAGTCTGGTTTCACACTGAGGTTTGAAGGGTTTGGTGGTGTCAGCAGCTTGTCTGGTTTCACCCTGAGGTTTTGAGGGTTTGGATGTGTCAGCAGCTGGTCTGGTTTCACCCTAAGGTTTGGAGGGTTTGGATGTGTCAGCAGCTGGTCTGGTTTCACCCTGAGGTTTGGAGGGTTTGGATGTGTCAGCAGCTGGTCTGGTTTCACCCTGAGATTTGGAGGGTTTGGCGGTGTCAGCAGCTGGTCTGGATTCACCCTGAGGTTTGGAGGGTTTGGTGGTGTCAGCAGCTGGTCTGGTTTCACTCTGGGGTATGGAGGATTTGGAAGTGTCAGCAGCTGGTCTGGTTTCACTATGACGTTTGGAGTGTTTGGTGGTGTAAGCAGCTGGTCTGGTTTCACCCTGAGGCTTGTAGCGTTTGGATGTGTCAGCAGCTGGTCTGTTTTCACCCTGAGGTATGGAGGGTTTGGAGGTGTCATTAGCTGGTCTGGTTTCATCCTGAGGTTTGGAGGGTTTGGTGGTGTCAGCAGCTGGTCTGGTTTCACCGTGGGGTTTGGACGATTTGGAGATGTCAGCTGCTGTTCTTGTTTCACCCTGGGGTTTGGAGGATTTGGAGGTGTCAGCAGCTGGTCTTGTTTCACCCTGGGGTTTGGAGGATTTGAAGGTGTCAGCAACTGGTCTGGTTTCACACTGAGGTTTGTAGGGTTTGTATGTGTCAGCAGCTGGTCTGTTTTCACCCTGAGGTATGGAGGGTTTGGAGGTGTCAGCAGCTGGTCTGGTTTCATCCTGACGTTTGGAGGGTTTGGTGGTGTCAGCAGCTGGTCTGGTTTCACCCTGAGGTTTGGAGGGTTTGGTGGTGTCAGCAGCTGGTCTGGTTTCACACTGAGGTTTGAAGGGTTTGGTGGTGTCAGCAGCTGGTCTGGTTTCACCCTGAGGTTTGGAGGGTTTGGATGTGTCAGCAGCTGGTCTGGTTTCACCCTGAGGTTTGGAGGGTTTGCATGTGTCAGCAGCTGGTCTGGTTTCACCCAGAGGTTTGGAGGGTTTAGAGGTGTCATTAGCTGGTCTGGTTTCACCCTGAGGTTTGGAGGGATTGGTGGTGTCAGCAGCTGGTCTGGTTTCACTCTGGGGTTTGGAGGATTTGTAGGTGTCATCAGCTGGTCTGGTTTCACCCTGGGGTTTGGAGGTCCCAGCAGCTGGTCTGGTTTCACCCTGAGGTTTGGAGGGTTTGGAGGTGTCAGCAACTGGTCTGGTTTCACCCTGAAGTTTGGAGGGTTTGGATGTGTCCCCAGCTGGTGTGGTTTCACCCTGTGGTTTGGAGGGTTTGGTGGTGTCAGCAGCTGGTCTGGTTTCACCCTGTGCTTTGGAGTGTTTGGTGGTGTCAGCAGCTGGTCTGGTTTCACACTGAGGTTTGAAGGGTTTGGTGGTGTCATTAGCACGTCTGGTTTCACCCTGAGGTTTGGAGGGTTTGGATATGTCAGCAGCTCGACTGGTTTCACCCTGAGGTTTGGAGGGTTTGGAGGTGTCATTAGCTGGTCTGGTTTCACCCTGAGGTTTGGAGTGTTTGGTGGTGTGAACAGCTGGTCTGGTTTCACCCTGAGGTTTGGAGGGTTTGGATGTGTCAGCAGCTGGTCTGGTTTCACACTGAGGTTTGGAGGGTTTGGATGTGTCATTAGCTGGTCTGGTTTCACCCTGAGGTTTGGAGGGTTTGGTGGTGTCAGCAGCTGGTCTGGTTTTTCCCTGAGGTTTGGAGGGTTTGGTGGTGTCAGCAGCTGGTCTGGTTTCACTCTGGGGTTTGGAGGATTTGGAGGTGTCAGCAGCTGGTCTGGTTTCACCCTGGGGTTTGGAGGTCCCAGCAGCTGGTCTGGTTTCACCCTGAGGTTTGGATGGTTTGGTGGTGTCAGCAGCTGGTCTGGTTTCACCCTGAGGTTTGGTGGTGTCAACAGCTGGTCTTGTTTCACCCTGACATTTGGAGGGTTTGGCGGTTTCAGCAGCTGGTCTGGATTCACATTGAGGTTTGGAGGGATTGGAGGTGTCAGCTGCTGGTCTTGTTTCACCCTGGGGTTTGGAGCATTTGGAGGTGTCTGCAGCTGTCTGGATTCACCCTGAGGTTTGGAGGGTTTGGATATGTCAGCAGCTCGACTGGTTTCACCCTGAGGTTTTGAGGGTTTGGAGGTGTCATTAGCTGGTCTGGTTTCACCCTGAGGTTTGGAGTGTTTGGTGGTGTGAACAGCTGGTCTGGTTTCACCCTGAGGTTTGGAGGGTTTGGATGTGTCAGCAGCTGGTCTGGTTTCACACTGAGGTTTGGAGGGTTTGGATGTGTCATTAGCTGGTCTGGTTTCACCCTGAGGTTTGGAGGGTTTGGTGGTGTCAGCAGCTGGTCTGGTTTCACCCTGAGGTTTGGAGGGTTTGGTGGTGTCAGCAGCTGGTCTGGTTTCACTCTGGGGTTTGGAGGATTTGGAGGTGTCAGCAGCTGGTCTGGTTTCACCCTGGGGTTTGGAGGTCCCAGCAGCTGGTCTGGTTTCACCCTGAGGTTTGGATGGTTTGGTGGTGTCAGCAGCTGGTCTGGTTTCACCCTGAGGTTTGGTGGTGTCAACAGCTGGTCTTGTTTCACCCTGACATTTGGAGGGTTTGGCGGTGTCAGCAGCTGGTCTAGATTCACATTGAGGTTTGGAGGGATTGGAGGTGTCAGCTGCTGGTCTTGTTTCACCCTGGGGTTTGGAGCATTTGGAGGTGTCTGCAGCTGTCTGGATTCACCCTGAGCTTTGGTGGGTTTGGTGTTGTCAGCAGCTGGTCTGGTTTCACCGTGGGGTTTGGACGGTTTGGAGATGTCAGCTGCTGTTCTTGTTTCACCCTGGGGTTTGGAGGATTTGGAGGTGTCAGCAGCTGGTCTTGTTTCACCCTGGGGTTTGGAGGATTTGAAGGTGTCAGCAACTGGTCTGGTTTCACACTGAGGTTTGGAGGGTTTGGAGGTGTCACCAGCTGGTCTGGTTTCACCCTGAGGTTTGGAGGGTTTGGATGTGTCCCCAGCTGGTGTGGTTTCACCCTGTGGTTTGGAGGGTTTGGTGGTGTCAGCAGCTGGTCTGGTTTCACCCTGTGCTTTGGAGTGTTTGGTGGTGTCAGCAGCTGGTCTGGTTTCACACTGAGGTTTGAAGGGTTTGGTGGTGTCATTAGCACGTCTGGTTTCACCCTGAGGTTTGGAGGGTTTGGATATGTCAGCAGCTCGACTGGTTTCACCCTGAGGTTTGGAGGGTTTGGAGGTGTCATTAGCTGGTCTGGTTTCACCCTGAGGTTTGGAGTGTTTGGTGGTGTGAACAGCTGGTCTGGTTTCACCCTGAGGTTTGGAGGGTTTGGATGTGTCAGCAGCTGGTCTGGTTTCACACTGAGGTTTGGAGGGTTTGGATGTGTCATTAGCTGGTCTGGTTTCACCCTGAGGTTTGGAGGGTTTGGTGGTGTCAGCAGCTGGTCTGGTTTTTCCCTGAGGTTTGGAGGGTTTGGTGGTGTCAGCAGCTGGTCTGGTTTCACTCTGGGGTTTGGAGGATTTGGAGGTGTCAGCAGCTGGTCTGGTTTCACCCTGGGGTTTGGAGGTCCCAGCAGCTGGTCTGGTTTCACCCTGAGGTTTGGATGGTTTGGTGGTGTCAGCAGCTGGTCTGGTTTCACCCTGAGGTTTGGTGGTGTCAACAGCTGGTCTTGTTTCACCCTGACATTTGGAGGGTTTGGCGGTTTCAGCAGCTGGTCTGGATTCACATTGAGGTTTGGAGGGATTGGAGGTGTCAGCTGCTGGTCTTGTTTCACCCTGGGGTTTGGAGCATTTGGAGGTGTCTGCAGCTGTCTGGATTCACCCTGAGGTTTGGAGGGTTTGGATATGTCAGCAGCTCGACTGGTTTCACCCTGAGGTTTTGAGGGTTTGGAGGTGTCATTAGCTGGTCTGGTTTCACCCTGAGGTTTGGAGTGTTTGGTGGTGTGAACAGCTGGTCTGGTTTCACCCTGAGGTTTGGAGGGTTTGGATGTGTCAGCAGCTGGTCTGGTTTCACACTGAGGTTTGGAGGGTTTGGATGTGTCATTAGCTGGTCTGGTTTCACCCTGAGGTTTGGAGGGTTTGGTGGTGTCAGCAGCTGGTCTGGTTTCACCCTGAGGTTTGGAGGGTTTGGTGGTGTCAGCAGCTGGTCTGGTTTCACTCTGGGGTTTGGAGGATTTGGAGGTGTCAGCAGCTGGTCTGGTTTCACCCTGGGGTTTGGAGGTCCCAGCAGCTGGTCTGGTTTCACCCTGAGGTTTGGATGGTTTGGTGGTGTCAGCAGCTGGTCTGGTTTCACCCTGAGGTTTGGTGGTGTCAACAGCTGGTCTTGTTTCACCCTGACATTTGGAGGGTTTGGCGGTGTCAGCAGCTGGTCTAGATTCACATTGAGGTTTGGAGGGATTGGAGGTGTCAGCTGCTGGTCTTGTTTCACCCTGGGGTTTGGAGCATTTGGAGGTGTCTGCAGCTGTCTGGATTCACCCTGAGCTTTGGTGGGTTTGGTGTTGTCAGCAGCTGGTCTGGTTTCACCGTGGGGTTTGGAGATGTCAGCTGCTGTTCTTGTTTCACCCTGGGGTTTGGAGGATTTGGAGGTGTCAGCAGCTGGTCTTGTTTCACCCTGGGGTTTGGAGGATTTGAAGGTGTCAGCAACTGGTCTGGTTTCACACTGAGGTTTGGAGGGTTTGGAGGTGTCACCAGCTGGTCTGGTTTCACCCTGAGGTTTGGAGGGTGTGGAGGTGTCAGCTGCTGGTCTGATTTCATATTGAGGTTTGGAAGGTTTTGAGGGCGTCAGCTGCACATATAGTTTCACATTGAGGTTTGGAGGGTTTGGATTATAGGGCATCTGATCAGATGGCGGTGGATTTACCCAATGTTAAAGTGTGGTTCGTGGCTTGGTCTTTGAAGTGGCTGTTGGTCAGTCATTGCTGTGCGGTGGGGTCCGTTGTGCTTTGAACGGGTGCTTCTGTCAGTGAGGTGCTTGTAAGTCTTCCAAGCCATCGTACTAGAGTGTGTGAGATTGCTTCCTTGGACTGTCTCTTCCATTGCTCTCGTCACTTCCCGTCTAGGCATTTTATTGGCTCAGTAGCTGCTGAAGCATCGTCTTCTGTAGGTTGGGTGTACAGGAATGCATTGTAGTGCCAATGACAACACCCCTCTCTGGTTAATTCAACCAGATTAACCACATTTGAAATCCAGATTAAACTTCTTTCTGTCTAATTGAAGAGGAGTGAATGTTTATAGAGTTTAAATGAACAATATTTGGTACGAGTGTTTGACCATAAACTGTGAAAGTTACAAAACTTTTTCTCTCTGACAAATGATTTGATTGATTCTTAAACATTTGCTGATTCTTTGATTGATTATAGTATTTTGTTAACCCCCAGATTCTCGGCTTCTGGAACGAACCAGCTTGGCTAAAATCCTCCTGGGTCCTGAAAGGTAGGAGTAATCCACCTGGAGACCTATGATGTCTTCATTATTGTTGTGGTTTTTCACCATCCACCGCCATCGACTTTCGGCCACTTCTGTTGTCCCTTCATCATTGAGATCATAACATCTGCCCACTAGTTCCTGTACCAGCAGGCAGTACCAAGCTCAGAGGAAGAACTAAAACTTGGTTTTGTGCCTGTTAAATTGACATCAATAATCAACGAACAAATAAATAAGTGAAAATGAAGAACTATAATTGGCAATTCTAGTAAAAACAATGCTGCCAATTAGCTGGTTGTAGTCTGAACGCTGAGCCAGCAGGTGTTCCACCTGTGTACCCAATCAAGTGGTGCCTGTCTAATCTCCAGGTAGCCCCTCCCATGGCCAGGTCCTTCTTGGAATTTGTGTTCTTCAAAACTTCAGGATTTTTGTAATATTTCTTTTATAAGTTTTATTTTCAGGTCAGGTTTGTTTTGGTATGTTAATGCACATCAGTGTGTACATGCACGTGAACCCGCTGATGTAAGGTGCATCTGAGTAGTGTTCCATAGAACTCTTGATGTGACTTTTCACTAGGTTTTTGGTGGCCTCTGGTGCAGTTCCTTTCTGTTGCCAGATGATGGCAATGCAGTGACACTATGCCTAGTGTGCGTAGATAGAGTGGCGACATGACGAGTC
Organism: Thalassophryne amazonica; assembly: GCF_902500255.1. NCBI lineage: Eukaryota > Metazoa > Chordata > Actinopteri > Batrachoidiformes > Batrachoididae > Thalassophryne > Thalassophryne amazonica. The sequence goes on from NC_047106.1 coordinate 143,097,488, forward strand.
GAAAAAAATCGGTCACGTGACTCATGGTGCCATCTTGGGTTCAAAATAGCGTTGACTGTTAATGTGTCTGCATGTTAATCCAGCTATTTTATTTATTTATTTGTTGAAAATGTTTGGTTGTTGTGCATTTGGAGGCACAAATAGATACAACAAGGGCTTCAAGATGTACAGATTCCCTTCAGATCCAAACAGAAGAAACATTTGGGAAAATAAAGTCAGCGTGTGGGATGGAAGAAACTTCCTCATCAAAGCTTTGAGAGGTCAATGGTAAATGGACTGCAAATGGACCGCATTTATATAGCGCTTTTCCATCTGCATCAGACACTCAAAGCGCTTTACAAATAATGCCTCACATTCACCCCGAGTCAGGGTGCTGCCAAACAAGGTGCTCACTACACACCGGGAGCATTAGGAGATTAAAGACCTTGCCCAAGGGCCCTTAGTGATTTTCCAGTCAGGCTGGGATTTGAACCAAGGATCTTCTGGTCTCAAGCCCAACGCCTTAACCACTAGACCATCACCTCCCAGGTAAATTTATTGTTCAGTCCCATGTACAGTAAAACTCAACTAAACTGTCATCGTATAAACCAGATATTCACAGTCACTGGACAAAAAAGTCCCAAAGTTTTTGTATTGTTTTCCATGGAATAAACATCGTATACAAGGTCTATTAGAAAAGTATCCGAAACCATATGGATTTGAATCACGTGTGATTGCGTCAGACAAGCTTGAACCCTCGTGCGCATGCGTGAGTTTTTCCACGCCTGTCGGTTGCGTCATTCGCCTGTGAGCAGGCTTTGAGTGAAGAGTGGTCTAGCCCCTCGTCGGATTTTCATTGTCAGGAAATGGTGGAATGATTTGGGCTTTTTTTCCATCAGAATTTTTTCAGAAACTGTTAGAGACTGGCAGCTGGAAACCATTAGAAAAATTTATCTGGCTTTCGGTGAAAATGTTACGGGCTTGGTAGAGAATAAGGAGTGTTACTGAGGCTTCACGCGTCACGATGGATTCGCTACTGGAGCGAGACAAAACCACCTCCGTTTTGGTCTCACAGGACGGCTTTGAGATGGTGTTCAGACAGCTGTCGGTGGTTTTTCCATCGAGTGATTATCCGAGAAATTGTGGATGTGCCTGGACATGCCAGAACATGTCCCGTGAGGCTTCCTCACGGCGTTGCTGTGCGCCATGCGGCACCGCCGCGATGCGTGGAATTCCTCCGCACGTCTGTCTCAATGTGCTGAAAAAGTGCTGATGTCCACGTCTTTTCACAATTCCTGTGCTAGTCAGACGACGTCCCGGATAAAACACAGCGTCCAGTTTGGAAATGAATGGCACATTCCACTGTTACAGGAGTTTTTGTCATGGAAAGAGGAGCGGAGGCTTCGCGCGTCGCAACGCCGTGATGAAGCCTCACGGGACATGTTCTGGCTTGTCCAGGCACATCCACAATTTCTCGGATAATCACTCGATGGAAAAACCACTGACAGCTGTCTGAATGCCATCTCAAAGCCGTCCTGTGAGACCAAAATGAAGGTGGTTTTGTCTCGCTCCAGTAGCGAATCCATCGTGACGCGCGAAGCCTCCGCTCGGCTTTCCATGAGAAAATCTCTTGTTAAAAGTGAAATCTGCCGGAAAATGGTTGATGTCCAGCTCTTGTGATAACCAGAGAAATGGCACACGATGGTCACGGATCCAGACAGCCATCCGTTTAGAAATGAAATGGTCGTTCAGCCTGTCGATGGCGGCTTCGGAGCGCGGCGCACCACCAGTCACTCTGGGCCGTCCTTAAAGTGACAGTAACGCTCCTTATTCTCTACCAAGCCCATAACATTTTCACCGAAAGCCAGATAAATTTTTCTAATGGTTTCCAGCTGCCTGTCTCTAACAGTTTCTGAAAAAATTCTGATGGAAAAAAAGCCCAAATCATTCTGCCATTTCCTGACAATGAAAATCCGACGAGGGGCTGGACCACTCCTCACTCAAAGCCTGCTCACAGGTGAATGACGCAACCGACAGGCGTGGAAAAAGTCACGCATGCGCACGAGGGTTCAAGCTTGTCTGACGCAATCACACGTGATTCAAATCCATATGGTTTATGAAAAAAATAATGTCGGCTACTTTTCTAATAGACCTCGTATAACACATTGGCTGCAGGCTATGCAGTGAAAGCAGCAAAGTTTCATATCACAGCTGGCTGTGATTTGAAACTTTGCTGCTTTTAATCCTTCATCTGACATATTTTAATCGTTTTTACAGTGCGCATGCTGGTAAATGGCTCAGAAAAGTCCACAATGTTACAGCACAAAGTCGGTAAAAGAGAAAAATGTTCAGCTTACCTTTGATTTGGAGGTTGATGATTGTGGAAAGAAAAGCTTGTTGAGTGTCAGATTCGTCCAGAATAAAGTACGAGTCCAGAGACGGGGAACTTTAAAACTGTCACGTATGTCATTGTATGACACAGAGTTATAGAGCTGAAGAAGCATAAATCAGGCTTTAAATTAATTAAATAAATCATCATAAATTGTATATTTATGTAAATGTGGTAGCTTAACTATTTTTATATTTATTCTGATAGCACCTCTACCTGGATGTGTTGCTGTATGTGGTTAAATGATTAAAAAAAATGTTGAAAACATTAAAGGTTCATTCAGTAGTTCAGCGCAGTTGGAACCAAAATGGCACCGTGTTCTGAGTTGTCACCACTCTCTCTGTGTCGGCACTCTAACTGCTCCTGGCCACGCCTTGTTTTACAAATGCACAGACCGACACGTGGCCATAAAATGACAATGTGTCGGTTGGAACCCATGTAGCACCGAAAACCACTTTATCTTATACGGCCCTATTTTCAGTGCCGCGCCGTGCAGCACCACATCGTGTAAGAAGGTGAAACTGATGGGGAAGTGCTGGAGGCCTGATGGCAGCAGTTCAGAGATGTGATAACGCATCTGTGTCAGGTCCTTATGGACACTGGTGGCTTTTCTGACGCACTGTGTGGTGTAGACCTCCTCCGGTCCCCGGAGTTCAGTCCACTGGAGACACATTGACGTGATGTCCTGTCAACCATGCTGAGATGCTCTATGCAGTCGCTGTCTGGCTTTTGTAATGGAAAGCTGTGCCCATCATTCAACATCCTCAGTTTGCATCAAGCAAAAGTCATGAAATTTCTTTAAAAAGGAGAAACTCAACACAGCTAGGCCTGGTCTGTCTCCAGGTGTCAAAGGGAGACCCCCTGAGCCGACACAGGATGGCTCGGTGTCATAAACCCCCACCCTTTCCAGGATTTAAGACTCCCCAAAGAGCATTTCTAATGGAGCTGCGAATTGCCTTATCAAGATCCCAAACCAAATGTGCCAGTTCCTCTCTCATAAAAAGAAACAGACCCCAGAAAGACATATCTGCCCCAAAAGTCCTCAAATATGTTTTACAACCAGATTAAAAAACAGCTCACTGAAGAATTGCCATCAACTTGTTGATCACAGTCCAGTTTCTCTGATTTAAAATCGACCTAGTATTTACCTCGTTCACATTTTGAGATGAAATCCAAAATCCAGTCCATGGAACAAGAGTGACCCCTGTTGGACGAACTGGGTAAGGGCATGGGACCAACTCGTGCAGATTTAAAGTGTAACCGTTTTTAAAAAATTGCATGGTATTGTTGTAACAGAAAAAAGAAAAGAAAACAACATGTGACCATTTAACCTCACACATGAAAGTAATTAGATCTGGTATTCTATGCTCTGCTCATTGTGGAAAGTTTATCTAGTGTGCTTTTTCATATATAATTGTGTTGTGTGTGCATTTCCACAGAAAACCATTTATAAGAGTTATCCTACACGACTTGTTTGGTTTCAAAGCGGAATTTTAGGAGCAGACCCTGATTTATATATATATATATATATATATATATATATAAAACCAGACAAAGAAACTCAGGAAAAACTACAGTACCCAGAATTCTTGGGGGTTGAGCTTTTAACCTTTTTAAAAAGCCTGCGTCCCGGGAACTCTCTCTTTTCGCTCTTCTTTTTTTGCCCTTCACTTCTTTTTCTTTTTCCTGGGTCTTGAGACACTGCCTTCAACAAGTAAACAAAGAGTCATAAAATTGTAGGACGCTACAATTTTATGACCCTTTGTTTACTTTTACTTTTTTCGACATAACTTTTGCTCAACTTTTGGTAAAGTTAAATGTGCAGGCGCATTTAACTTCCTCTTTCGATTTTTCAAATTAAAACCTTTTTCGTGTTCAACTCCAAATTCCTCTTGTGAACATTTTTCTCATAAAGTCGCTATTTTTGCATTGAGTTTTGATTTGACCCGGTTTCCGAAAGACTACAACGAAAGATGAGTTTTTGATTTTTTTTTTTTTTTCGAGAGAATAAAGACGCTCAAACCTTTAATCTGACGGCCCAGACTACAGAGTGCTGCAGAGATAAAACATCCAGGTCAGCTAAGCCGCACAGAGAGTGAACTGCCGTCGCAAGTCACAGCAGTTACAACGTAAAACGCCCCTGGTAACCCACAAAACCGGGCGCAGTGACTGGCAGAGTCGCTTTGCCAAGGTACCGGAGACAGCTGTGCAGACGGATGTGTCCTCGGCTGAAAACCGGACAGCTTCCAGCATTGGACCTCACGGAGACCAGCTGCACTGCCTCCCAAGTAAGACCGGAGCCTGTCAGATAAACAGAGTGGCTTTATTTAACTCTGTCCAACAAAATCATTAATCTTCTCTCACGTTAATAAATACCAAAGTAAATTCCCTGCTGATTAGGACGAATTTAAATCCTAAACTCCCGCTAGGAAACCAAATTATCTGAACGTCATATAATCATTGCTCATTGAATTTCATCATCAAGTTGCTTACTGTGTCCTGTTATTTAACTCCTGCCAGAGTTAAATAAATATCTTAAACGTGTGAAGTTGTCTGTGATTTTTGTATGGTTTTACAGAGGGTGTCGGATCTGACCTGCAGAACTTACTCCTGAAGTTTGAGACTGATTTTAATATTTCGTATCGACTGACCCTAAAATCAGTGATATTATAACCGTGCTATAATTTCAGGCAGTGATAGGTGGTGTCCTTTTTCGAGGTAAAATTATCCACAAGTGATAATTTCAGATATCCTAAAACACATATTATATTCTTCCTGGTTCTGCTACACTTTTTACTGTTGCTGTGCTTTATTCACCTGTGCAGTGGGATTTGTAGTCCAGTATTTGAGGTCCTCTGAGTATAATCTTGGCTGAATATTCACTAGGTGGCGCTAACCCACTTGCTGTCTCATTATGTGAGAAGGTCGGCAGCTGATTCATCAGTCAGAATGCGCAGTAATATGTTTTATTGTGGCAAGCTCGTCCACTAATGGAGGTGTGTTTGTTTTGTGTGTGCAGACGGCCCTCTGCTGAGCGCTGCCATGACGATGAGTTGGAGCAAACCACTGGAGAGGTCACACACACACACACACCACGACACACACACGCACCACGACACGCACGCACCACGACACGCACGCACCACCACACACACACACACACACACACACACACCATGACATACACACACACACGGACCACCATATACACACCCACCACGACACACGCACGCAACACGACACGCACGCACCACCACGACACACACGCACCACGACACACACACACCACGACACACACACATCCACCACGACACACACACACGCACCATGACACACACACATCCACCACGACACACACACACGCACCATGACACACACACATCCACCACGACACACACACACGCACCATGACACACACACATCCACCACGACACACACACACGCACCATGACACACACACATCCACCACGACACACACACACGCACCATGACACACACACACCCACCACGACACACACACACGCACCACGACACACACACATCCACCACGACACACACACACGCACCACGACACACACACATCCACCACGACACACACACACGCACCACGACACACACACATCCACCACC